>NW_026016474.1:0-5000 GCF_020379485.1 Brassica napus
CTTCCGATCCCCGAAGGCCAACACAATAGGATCGAAATCCTATGATGTTATCCCATGCTAATGTATACAAGCGTAGGCTTGCTTTGAGCACTCTTTTCTTCAAAGTAACAGCGCCGGAGGCACGACCCGGCCAGTTAAGGCCAGGGAGCGTATCGCCGACAGAAGAGACAGCCGACCGGTGCTCACCGAAGGCGGACCGGGCGAACCCATCCCAAGGTTCAACTACGAGCTTTTTAACTGCAACAACTTAAATATACGCTATTTGAGCTGGAATTACCGGCGGCTGCTGCACCCAGACTTGCCCCTCCAATGGATCCTCGTTAAGGGATTTAGATTGTACTCATTCCAATTACCAGACTCAAAGAGCCCGGTATTGTTATTTATTGTCACTACCCTCCCCGTGTCAGGATTGGGTAATTTGCGCGCCTGCTGCCTTCCTTGGATGTGTAGCCCTTTCTCAGGCTCCCTCTCCGGAATCGCACCCTAATTCTCCGTCACCCGTTACCACCATGGTAGGCCACTATCCTACCATCGAAGTTGATAGGGCAGAAAATTTGAATGATGCGTCGCCAGCACTAAGGCCATGCGATCCGTCGAGTTATCATGAATCATCAGAGTAACGGGCAGAGCCCGCGTCGACCTTTTATCTAATAAATGCATCCCTTCCAGACGTCGGGGTTTGTTGCACGTATTAGCTCTAGAATTACTACGGTTATCCGAGTAGTAGTTACCATCAAACAAACTATAACTGATTTAATGAGCCATTCGCAGTTTCACAGTCTGAATCGTTCATACTTACACATGCATGGCTTAATCTTTGAGACAAGCATATGACTACTGGCAGGATCAACCAGGTAGCATTCATAAATCAGGACAAGACCACGTCATATTCCCGCAAACACATGGAAAGTGGGAAACAGACGCAGACTTGACCGTCATCTTTTGTCCGAGACAAACGTGCTTAGCGGGACAGAATTTCTTCGGGTCACCGCCATAATATTTCCGCAACCGAGAATCTCAGCAAACAGCTTATTCACCTTTGCGAACAATGCATAAACTATGCAAAGACGCAAGGATCACAAGTGCCGGCTTATGTGTTCACGACTTCCCCACCGAAGGAGATGCCGCAAACAACATTTTAAGCAAAGCTTAACAATTCCTTCCAGATAGGTACGCAACACAGGCCCCGGATCAGTTCAACAAGCATAAAACTATGCTAGTGAAGAAACTGAGGAGGATAGTTGGTCTGTAGTTGGGTGCGCGAGCACAGAGCCTACAAACACTAGCTATCCAATCACCACTCATACGCCGAATGTTCATTTGCCCCGCTAACATCAATCTTTCCAACCACTCTTGAGATGTAATCAAAAAGCAACTGGAAGACGGATGAAACCAGGCCAAGACCATGCAAGCGCGAAAATTTGAAGTTAGGGGCAAAACGGTCCACCGGAAAATTCGCCGGAAAAGTTCCCGAAAAATTCACCGGGGACAATCCGCCATCGACCTCAACCCAGCCCTCGATAGTGTTGGACCGAACAGTCCAACACTACGTACCCGAACCGTTCGGGTACTGGGGGGTAGGAGGCTCAAAGAGTGCCTACCCCTTAATATATACAAAACGCTTTTTTTCAGTCTGTCACCAGTAGACATTGGTTGTGTTCCGGGGAGTATTTTTAATGTAAAAAAAAAATACTTCGAATTTGAATCTGATTTTTTGCATGCTTCATAAGGATGGTTAAAGCTATTTTCTGGTAAATTTTCATAAATTTCTTTTGCTTCTAACCATGTCTTTTGCATGCTACAAAGGTCGGAGTTTTTTGGTCTAAACGGATGTCTACAGCAACTTTTGATCAACACTTGACATCCTAAACTTTGTTGACATATTTTTGATGTTTCCTTTCAGAACTTTCTTCAAAAATATTATTTTGTTGTGAACAATAGAGAATTCGGTGTAATTGTTCTGTCTATTATTAATCATCAAGGGGGTTCCTTATATAAGGATTACAAGATAGAGATAAATGGAAAGAGTACTATCCTAATCCTACATGAAATAGGAAATCTACTAAATACATAAAAGGAAAGATAACATCTAATAGGAAAAGGAAAGATGGTTTCCTTTTCTCTCTAAGCTTGTGGCCGCCTCCTCTCTCTCTCTCTGAAGTCGGCTCTCTCTCTCCTCTTGGACACGGCTGTGGTTTGGGCCTGGTCGTGGCCTGATAGGCCATCTCTTCTTGTCTTGTTTAATGGCAATCCACACATTTTCATAACACTCCCCTTGGATGCATAACATAGTTAATGCCTCCTTTTGATGCTACACACCCCATTGGTGACCCTTTATGCAACACCAATCATCCGGTGGCTGGATGCTTAGGTTCTCACATGCCTCATTAGAAACCAAAACCCAAGTTGGGAAAATGAAACCGTAATAGTAAAAGAGTACAACGCACGACACTACCCCCCTCATAACTATATCCATACAGGATCCGTAGTACGCTTCATGTTGCCTCGTTAAAACCTTATCAGGAAAACCCAGTGGGACAAAAACCATGATGAGGAAAAAGAGTACAACACGCACTACTCCCCCTGATTGAACCTCGTGTAGGTTCTACATACTACGCATCTTGATGCTTGATCTGTCCTGTCTGTGTGGAAGGAGTAATCGGCCAGTTTCTGTACTGAACCGTAAGTAGACCACTTCGACGACCTTTCATGGTCGTCTCTCATGTCCTTTGACATCTAGTGTCCCGTAAAGCATGTGTGCTAAGCATGTGATCTACATTGTCCTTGGGGATCACTTGTGGGTCTTTACAAAACGTGTTTTGCATCTGTCCATAGTCTAGATGTGATCGTCGAACATCAAACTCTTTACTTTGTTTGGACAGTTACATTCGACCATGTTTCATCTGGTCGATCCATGTCTAGTTCATAGACCACGTCCTACTTGTCCACTCACTATCTTATGAGTGTTCAATGATTATTGCTTTGAGGTTTTATAATCTCTTATCATGGCTCTGCGGCCGAACACTCTCATGTATGGAACAGATCTTTCTTGCCTTAGGTAATGTCGTATTCTTTATTCTTTGCATTCCTATCTTAATGACGCCTCATGACCTTAGGTCATAGATCTCATAAGCTTTATGGGCTATAATTCTTCTTTGGTATCCGACAGATTAGATGTCTCCTTTTAATCTTATGACAAAGTTTTATGGAGTTCATGCACCAGCAGACCATTCTGCTATGCTGGATCCTTAAGGGATCTGATGTCGGATTGCAACCTGATGGTTGACCTTTAGTTCTTTTAGCCTGTGACCAAGAAGGTTCAGACGCTTCTTAGGTCTAAAAGCTGGACGTGTCTAGAAGAACTGGACGCTCTTTGAGCTGATAGGCCGGACGTCTTTAGCCTGAGGGCTGGACGCTTTTGGCCAGAGAGCCGGATGCTCTCAGCTGGTGTGCTGGACGTTTTAGCCAGTCACCCACATAGATTTCATTCTATATTTACTAACCTCCTTTAGGTTTAGTATAAGCACAAGGAATTTCTTATAAAACCTCTTATGTATATGGACTGTTTATTGGATTGTCTTTTATACAACTCCAAGATCAATGATCATGTGTGATCAATTTCTTTTACTATATGCAGCTGCTTTTCAGTCCATGAATCAGCTTAGGAACGAAGCTGTTCTTTCATTCTATATTATCTTATCCAGTGATCCATATGCTGCTTACTACATCTTTGTATCTATTTTCTTTCTTATGACCAGACTATTGTCAATTTCGAAAATCTGTAGCAGCAATCACCACATAGGAGTTTATCTCCTTATAATCTGTTCCTTTGATCTCTGTGAGCACCTTGTGTTACAAGCTATGATCTAATGCTGTTAATATGAAGACATGGACACTCTAGGTCACGTGATCATGTGTCTTCTCTCACGGTTTCTTTATCTCACAAGATCCATCTATTTCACTGGTTTATCGGATGTCGTTTCTGTATATGTACATGGCCAATACGCTCATCTCTCTTTAGATACTTTGAACCTCCACGTTTTTCTTTCTATTCTTTCATGATATGATGATTGTATGATGAGTACTCATTCGTGGGTTCATGATCCTCGCTTATCTCTTTATGTTCAAGTGCTATTCTCTTATGCATCTTTATATAGATGTTCATGTGTGTGTGTGTCGACACCTTCATGTGGTTCCATTATGTCCAGACATGATCTGATCACTTTGAAATTTCATTATCCAGGACCTTTGTTACCTAGTAGCTTGGCGTCCCAAGCCACTTGGTTTGGTACCTTAGATGTGTAGCTGGCCAGCCTTATCTCTATGTCTGGTACGGTTTCTCTTATCATGACCTCGGATCTGTCTATGCACCTTTCTCTTTTCTTTCTATCCGAGGTTCCTTTATCTTTATGGAACACTTGGTCTATCTTGTATAGACTCTTATAGCATCTTGATTATGTCACTTTTAGGACGTTCATATGGTGCTAAGCTGGTTATGACTTAATCATTCTTTTCGGGTCAGTGTCTGGCATGTCGATTAGCTTCTCAATTGGCTATCTTTATATTCTCTTCTTTGGACGTCTTATATCATAATGTATAGTCCGAGGATCTTGCCAAGACAATGATGGTTAAACCATTCTTATCATTCCTTTACTCTTTCTTTATCCAGCTTATGATCTTTCTCCTTTAATGTTTGGATAGTCGGATCCATTTGGTCATGCAATCCGTACCTGGCCACTATTTTAATCACCCATGTTTTGGCTCAAGCTTTCTTTGAATTCGTGGGAGAAAGTAATACTCCTATCCAACATATATTCCCAATCCTCTTCTGAGGTTCCATCTTAGACGGCACATATATGTATGTGGTGGTTTATTTCAAAGTCTCTTAAAATGGTATGTCTGGTTTTAATGACGCGTATTCAATCTTAGATGGGAATATCTATGCTCACTTATATGGCCTGATGCATATGATCTTATTTATCATTCTATACATGTAAATT
>NW_026016474.1:10000-12500 GCF_020379485.1 Brassica napus
CCAGTAGACATTGGTTGTGTTCCGGGGAGTATTTTTAATGTAAAAAAAAAATACTTCGAATTTGAATCTGATTTTTTGCATGCTTCATAAGGATGGTTAAAGCTATTTTCTGGTAAATTTTCATAAATTTCTTTTGCTTCTAACCATGTCTTTTGCATGCTACAAAGGTCGGAGTTTCGTGGTCTAAACGGATGTCTACAGCAACTTTTGATCAACACTTGACATCCTAAACTCTTTGTTGACATATTTTTGATGTTTCCTTTCAGAAAACTTTCTTCAAAAATATTAATTTTTGCATTTTTGGCTTCTCGGGTGATTTTGGCTGTCCGTGGGTGATTTTGGCCCACGTGGGCTGTCTGTTCAGTACACACGGACGTCCGTGTGTTTCCGTCAGCACACACAGGACGTCCGTTGCCATCCGTCAGCACACACAGGACGTCCGTGGCCGTCCGTCAGCACACACAGGACGTCCGGCTGTCCATCAGTACACATATCAGCACGCTCCGTGGACTGTTCGGGTGATTTTGGCCCACGTGGGCTGTCTGTTCAGTACACACAGGACGTCCGTCAGCACACGCAGGACGTCCGTGGCTGTCCGTGTGTGTCCGTGTGTCCGTCAGTGCACACAGGACGTCCGTCAGCACACACAGGACGTCCGTCAGCACACGCAGGACGTCCGTGGCTGTCCGTGTGTGTCCGTGTGTCCGTCAGTGCACACAGGACGTCCGTCAGCACACACAGGACTTCCGTCAGCACACGCAGGACGTCCGTCAGCACACGCAGGACGTCCGTGGCTGTCCGTGTGTGTCCATGTGTCCGTCAGTGCACACAGGACGTCCGTCAGCACACACAGGACGTCCATCAGCACACGCAGGACGTCCGTCAGCACACGCAGGACGTCCGTGGCTGTCCGTGTGTGTCCGTGTGTCCGTCAGCACACGCAGGACGTCCGTCAGTACACACAGGACGTCCGTCAGCACACAAAGGATGTCCGTGGCCGTCCGTCAGTACACAGAGGACGTCCGTGGCCGTCCGTCAGCACACACAGGACGTCCGTCAGTACACAGAGGACGTCCGTGGCTGTCCGTCAGCACACACAGGGCGTCCGTCAGCACACGCAGGACGTCCGTGTGTGTCCGTGTGTCCGTCAGTAAACACAGGACGTCCGTCAGCACACACAGGACGTCCGTCAGTACACACAGACGTCCGTCAGCACACACAGGACGTCCGTGGTCGTCCGTCAGTACACATATCAGCATGCTGGCCCTTCCTGTGGACTGTTCGGGTGATTTTGGCCCACGTGGGCTGTCTGTTCAGTACACACAGGACGTCCGTCAGCACACGCAGGACGTCCGTGCCTGTCCGTTAGCACACACAGACTGTCCGTGGACTGATCCGTGTACTGAACTCATATCAGCATGCTGACCACACATATCAGCATGCTGGCCCTTCCCGTGGACTGTCCGTGTACTGATTTTTGACAACTGATGCACCATGTCAGTACACATATCAGCATGCTGGCCCTTCCCGTGGACTGATCCGTGTACTGATCCGTGTACTGAACTCATATCAGCATGCTGACCACACATATCAGCATGCTGGCCCTTCCCGTGGACTGTCCGTGTACTGATCCGTGTACTGATCCGTGTACTGAACTCATATCAGCATGCTGACCACACATATCAGCATGCTGGCCCTTCCCGTGGACTGATTCGTGTACTGATCCGTGTACTGATCCGTGTACTGAACTCATATCAGCATGCTGACCACACATATCAGCATGCTGGCCCTTCCCGTGGACTGTCCGTGTACTGATCCGTGTACTGATCCGTGTACTGAACTCATATCAGCATGCTGACCACACATATCAGCATGCTGGCCCTTCCCGTGGACTGTCCGTGTACTGATCCGTGTACTGAACTCATATCAGCATGCTGACAACACATATCAGCATGCTGGCCCTTCCCGTGGACTGATTCGTGTACTGATCCGTGTACTGATCCGTGTACTGAACTCATATCAGCATGCTGACCACACATATCAGCATGCTGGCCCTTCCCGTGGACTGTCCGTGTACTGATCCGTGTACTGATCCGTGTACTGAACTCATATCAGCATGCTGACCACACATATCAGCATGCTGGCCCTTCCCGTGGACTGTCCGTGTACTGATCCGTGGACTGATCCGTGTACTGAACTCATATCAGCATGCTGACCACACATATCAGCATGCTGGCCCTTCCCGTGGACTGTCCGTGTACTGATTTTGGACAACTGATGCACTATGTCAGTACACATATCAGCACGCTGGCCCTTCCCGTGGACTGATCCGTGTACTGAACTCATATCAGCATGCTGACCATACATATCAGCATGCTGGCCCTTCCCGTGGACTGTCCGTGTACTGATCCGTGTACTGAACTCATATCAGCATGCTGACCACACATCTCAGCATGCTGGCCCTTCCCGTGGACTGTCCGTGTACTGATCCGTGGACTGA
>NW_026016474.1:30000-32500 GCF_020379485.1 Brassica napus
ATGTCTCAATGAATTCAACCCAACGAGCATGGCGCTTGTTAAGCTTCTGTTGTCCCTTCAAATGTTTCAGGGACTGATGGTCGGTATGAATGACGAATTCCTTGGGCCAAAGGTAGTGCTGCCAAGTTTGAAGTGCTCTCACCAAAGCATAAAGCTCCTGGTCGTAGGTTGGGTAATTCAAGGTAGCTCCTCCAAGTTTTTCACTAAAGTATGCGATGGGTTTCCTATCCTGCATAAGAACAGCACCAATACCCACTCCGGAAGCATCACACTCAATCTCAAAAGTTTTAGAAAAATCGGGTAAAGCAAGAAGAGGGGCTTGAGTTAACTTCTCTTTTAGGATTTGGAAAGCTTCCTGCTGAGGTTGTTCCCACTTGAAACCCACATTCTTCTTGATAACCTCAGTGAGAGGAGCGGCTATAGAACTGAAGTCTTGGACGAACCGTCGATAGAAACCAGCAAGGCCATGGAAGCTTCGAACCTCACTTACGGACTTAGGAATGGGCCAGTCGCGGATGGCTTTGACCTTTTCTTCATCAACCTTCAGGCCATCTTTTCCTACAACAAAACCTAGGAAAACAACTTGATCTGTACCAAAAGAACACTTTCCAAGGTTAGCAAACAAACGTTCGTCCCTAAGGACTTCAAGAACGGCTCTCAAATGCCTTTGATGTTCCTCATGGTTTTTGCTATAAACAAGAATATCATCAAAATACACAACAACGAAATGACCAATAAAGGATCTCAACACATGGTTCATCAGACGCATGAAAGTACTAGGTGCATTAGTCAAACCAAAAGGCATAACTAACCATTCATACAATCCTAGTTTTGTTTTAAAGGCCGTTTTCCATTCATCTCCCTCTTTCATTCTAATCTGGTGGTATCCACTTTTCAAGTCTATCTTAGAAAAGACACAAGCACCATGAAGTTCATCAAGCATGTCATCAAGACGAGGGATGGGATGGCGATACTTTACCGTGATGTTGTTTATGGCCCGACAGTCCACACACATCCTCCACGACCCATCTTTCTTTGGCACGAGTAGGACAGGTACAGCACATGGGCTGAGGCTTTCTCGGATGTATCCTTTGTCAAGAAGATCATCAATCTGCTTTTGGAGTTCCTTGGTCTCGACGGGGTTAGTGCGGTACGCTGGTCGGTTTGGCAAGGACGCGCCTGGAACGAGATCGATCTGATGTTCAATGCCACGGATTGGAGGCAATCCTTTTGGATTTTCTTCAGGAAATACATCAGAAAACTCCTGCAATAATCCTTTCAAATCACTCGGAATGTCCGGTGCAAGGTGAGAAGAAGATGAGGCCATAAGAGATTCCTTATAAACAAGCAAAAGGAATGGCTTTTTGGTGGCAAGGGTTTTTCTTACCTGACCTTGTTTGATGTAGAAGTTGGAATTTCTTGCTGATGCCTCAGGTTTGGAGTCTTGTTCTCGTCCCTTCTTAAGTTGGATTTGATCTTGGTGAACTTCTAAGGGAGAAAGGGGAACCAAGGTGATTTTCTTTCCATTGTGTTCAAAGGAGTGGCGGTTTGTGTAGCCATCATGGACGGCCTTCTTGTCGAACTGCCAAGGTCGACCCAAAAGAATGTGACAAGCGTCCATGGGAAGGACGTTACACACGACCTCATCCTCGTACCGTCCGATAGTGATCGGAACAGTCACCTGTTCCTTGACGTATTGCTCTCCGTCCTCATTCAACCATTCCAACCTGAAAGGTTTGGCAAGTGGACGTGTAACAAGTCCAAGTTTCTTCACCAAGGTATCACTAGCCACGTTGGTACAGCTGCCACCATCTATAATCAAAGAGCAAACTTTAGAAGAAACAAAACATCTAGAGTGAAAGAGATTCTCCCTTTGTTCCTTCTCGTCGGTTTTAGGCTGAACACTTAAGGATCGTCTAGTGACAAGAAGAGGACCAGTAGCTGGAAAGCTGAGATTGTCCTCGTCGTAGACCGGTCCTGTTTCTTTAACAAACGAGGAACAGAACTCATCAATTACTTCCTCAATTTCGTCCTCTAAGATCGGTTCCTCCAAGAGCTTTCTTGTAACAAGAAGTGGTCCACTGGCTGGGTAATCAAAGGGCTCTTCTTCCTCATCAAAAATGGGACCAAGGTCCTCTTTTTCCTCTTTGTCCTCCTCGGATTCTACATCACCATTTTCCAAAAGAACCATCACCCGCTGGTTTGGACATTTGTTGGCATAGTGTCCGAGGCCCTGACACTTGAAACACCTTATGTCTCTTGTTCTGCTGGGGTTTTCCACTGCTTTTCCTTTATCCACACGAGTAGGAACATCAGTTTTCAAAGCAGTATTTGTTGTGGCAGGATACTTACCTTTGTCTTGGTAGCTAGGCTTAGATGGAAAAGGTGATTTTGAAGGGAAGGTGGATTTGGAGAGTCCTTTCCTTTTGACTTGCTGCTCAATCAGGATAGCCTTGTGTAGCATCTGTTCCATGTCACTATAATCCTGAAGTTCCATGCG
>NW_026016475.1:0-53114 GCF_020379485.1 Brassica napus
AACTTCAATTCCAGTTCCAGTGGATACTAATGAGAGAGATCCGGATTGACAACACCTTGGAAAATACCCATACCATTTTCAAAGGCGTCTTACTTTTGCGAATGCTCACACCATTCACAAGAGCAATTTTAATATACCTCAATCCCCATCATACTACAGTAGTTAAGATCATGTTATTCCATTGATGGAACGAACATCATGAGTTTCCTCATTCTTTCCTTGGATGGATTCAGATTGGAATTGATTCATCCATCTGACTCGATCAATGGAAACCTACCTTGACTTATACGAGTCCTAACTGATCCATCTGATCAGGAGTCCACTCGTGTACTGGTCATGTAGTGTCTCTCTTTAGTCAGATTTTAATATTGCATATGCTTTACTTATTATGAACGGCCATCAAGGGATAACACTTAACTTCAGTAGAATGCTGCACATTTATTTCAACCTAAGCCACTCTCTGGTCCATGTTACTTCCCTTGTTCAGTCATCCATAAACAAGTCTGTTTTTGCTTCCACCTTCCAACCGGTCTATTACTTCTAAATACTAGATCAACCAACCTTTCTGTTTTTAGGTTCTTGCCCTTGGAAAATGTATCTTGGCTAAGCCGGTTCATCTTAGTTCCCACATTCACAAGCATGATACCCTAGCTTACCTCACCTCTTTCTTGGCTCACCCCAACTAAGGTTTATAGTCATCATAGTTTTTGAAATACTTCGGTATGGAACACAACATCTTAGAGCGTTGTCCTAAACATGATCAAGCATGCTCTGATACAAACTTGTAAGACCCCGATCCGGCCGACAAGGCCGTGGTCGAAGCCTCACGTCGCTCGGTCCACTTCCTGGCCGAACCTCTTAATTTTTGCCTTTATTTATAATATCGCCTAAAGGCGAGGGCTAACTTAGACCTTAGCTAAAGACTTCCCTAGTCATTAATATCCTAGATCCTTTCAACAGATACGCAGCGGATTATTCTCTAATTAACCATTTGTCTAAAACCAATCTAACACTTGTCTGGTCGAATCACCTTAGCCTTGGTCAGTTTACTCAACTACCAATTAGCTTAAAGGTTAATCCTAAACCCAAACCAAGCCATACGATTCTGAGGTTCCATTCCCCTAAACCATTCTATCTAGATTTCATAAGTAAATGCTAGATCATACCTTTGCCACATCTCAGGAGCTTATTAGCTCATCGGTCCTCCATTGACTCAAATTGCTCTTGCTTGACAGCTGGACCATGATCAATCAATGATCTTACTTATGGTCCTTATCTTGACTCCTGTATCAACAGCTCCCCTAGGTACTTAGTCATTCAACAACCATCCCCACAGACATAAGTAACCTTTGAGAAGTCTTTGAAAGGATAAGGGTTTGCATCTGGCCTTTCTCGGCTCATGCACAATCCGAAATCCTTTTGCCTTATAGGCAATAGTACAAGTCCATCTTCTGACTGACAAAGCTCATTAGATCCTGAGTCCATCTTCCTCACATGACTTGGAACTGATGAGTCATCATCTGGCCTGACCGGCCATGCGACTTAACCCAGACAACAGATATGACTTGTTCATACCAACCGATGCATTCATTAATCAGGTTAGTACTGACACCTTAGACCATCATCCAGAGGTCAGGTCGTCCATACTCAACCATGATCATAACTTACACGACTTTCCATGAACAATCACACCTAGGCTTAGTACCTATGGTCTACGACACATAGTACTAGCCACACACTTCGTCATGACTCTTAGCCAATCTCGAAGCTATCAACACCAAGGTTGATATCTAGAAGCATCACATCAATACTCTTACTCCAGCAACGTGACTATCCATACTAGTGTTCGGCCATCGAACCATCATCATGAAACATGATCCGAGCACTAGACTTGATAAACCATAGTCTACTTAGCAGGTATTGATATAACCGACCTTCCATTGCCATCATGTAGGTCAACTCCCTACATAAGGCATATGGCGCCTATCCTACTCACCAACCCAAAGTTGATTGTAAGATATCCCACTTAGCCTTTGCGGCTAAAACCATCCAACCATAGCCGGATTGTCCATAGTCCCGTCTAACCGTCTGGTTAAGATCTAGATGCGATCGACCAGTTATAAGTCCGGCCCAAAGACTCATGGACCTTCTTACCTGATCCGACCCAAAGCATGGATCCATACCACAGAGTAAGGCCCAAGACAAACCGGATTGCCTTGCAACCGATCAGACCTTGCGACACAAACCTCCGGTTAAACAAGACCGTCCGTCCGTTCGACTATGCAGCCGCGGACTGTCCACTTGGTTCGGCCTAAGTCTTGAACCAATAGCACCAGTTGGAACTCACACCCTTTGGGAACTAGTACCCTTTGGACACACGTGCCTCTTGGCAACTCATGAACCTTGGCAACTCGCACCCATTCAGATGTTCCAACCGTTCGACCTAACCGTCCGAATGGACTGTCTGGTCCGTGCGTGTGTCCGGCCTATGGCCAAAGGACCACGCCTTAACCTACACAAGTCATGAACCATTGTGACTGTTCAGGGAAGGGTTGCAACCGTTCAGAACAGAACAGAACCGCCCCTATCCAATCGGATCACCTGAGGCCGGTTTAGACCATGCGCGCGCCTAACTCGACGGTTATGGACCGCGACCGCATTACTCAACCAGAACCACGGTTATAACCAATCCCAACACATCAAAAAGGCCACGCCAATGTACAGGAGAAGTAAAGAAGAATTAGATGAAAAGAATAAGAAGAATGGGACACAATCCAAACGCCCATGGCTAGACCGGTTCGGACTGCCAGATTGTCTTAGCCGATGGGTCGGTGGTTACCCCACTGACCCTATCTGACTGAACCACGGCTTTGGAGTCCTTCTCCAGACCTTTGTCTATGCCTTGGGTATTCATAACCACACGGCCTCCTCTCTCCTAAACCGTTTTCCTTGCCGGAGATACAAACCACCAAGACCGGCCCTTTTCCGGCCGATCTCTTGGCCGGGACTCTCTCTCTCTCTCTCTCTACGTTTTTCTCTGAGTATTTTACTCTGGAATTGGATAATGAAATCCACCAGAGAGCCCCCATATTTATAGAAAACGAGGGGGTAAGTCTTGCCCCACGAACAGCACGACTTGCTAGCGAATGGGCACCATCGGCAAAGGGTTGTCCCCTTTCGGCCACCTGCATCCCTTCGCCCTTTCTGATTGGGTTTGGGGTCAGTCATAAGCCCAACCCACGCCCCAAGCCTCCAGGACTTAGCCCACGGCCTTGCCCAAAGACCCACAGCCCATGGCCTCATGGTCGGACATCACAGCCCGCCACTGACCCCGACCCGGACCATCGGCCTAAAACCCGAACAGTCCGTCTAGCTGAGATGAGCTGACTCTTAGCTGCCTCAGCTGAGTGAGCTAGTAGTCCAGCTAGTGGAGCTGACTTAGTAGGGACTGAGCTGGAGTGAACTAAACCTAGCTTCGTTGAGCTGGTCGAGCTACTCGTCTACTTCATCCAGTTACCGTCTTACTCGTCCTAGCTGTCTCTTAGCTTATATAAGGTTAAGTCTAAGTTCCTTATGTTCTTACCTTCTTTCTCGACCATGGAACGCTTGCCTTGATTTCCTAAGACTGGCTGGTACGTTTCCTCGAACCATGGCCGTCCCGACAATCCTTTCCAGGATTGGGGGCATGACAAGCGTGCTGATATATGTACTGATGGACAGCCACAGAGGTCCTGTGTGTGCTGACGGACACAAACAGACACACGGACAGCCACGTACATCCTGTGTGTGCTGACGGACAGCCACATAAAGCCATAGACAGCCACGGACGTCCTGTGTGTGCTGGCGGACACCCACGGACGTCCTATGTGTTGTAGTACCCACGACTGAGGTTCCCATTATCCGCAAAGGTCCTACCACAAGGTCCGGTTCAAGAGTTTGCCAAAGCTGTCCAAGAGTTGCTTGCACAGGAACAAACCGGGTTCAAGCAACTATTGATCCAGGAGTTGTCTGACTTGAAGCTGGAAGACACCGGTGAACCACTAGAGGTTCCAGACCCTGTCCATTCGAGCCAGTTTTCCTCCATCGGCCAGAATGAAGCCGGCCTGACCATTTCCACCTTCATACTCAATCCATCCAACCAACTTGCTTCCGGTTCAGAGATATAGCCGACCATCAGAAGGAGTAGTATGTGTTGTACTCTTTTTCCTTATCGAGGTTTTGTCCCACTGGGTTTTCCCGAAAGGTTTTAATGAGGCAACAAGCAAGCATACTATGAGTTCTGATCCGGACACCTCAAACCGCGACCGGTCTATTGTTTTCTTTATTTTATTTCGGTTAAGACTTTGGCGATTTGTCTAGGCCCTTTTTATCTTTAAAGTCCAGTAAGGAACATCTATTTAAACCCTTGTATTTGCCAACTTTTCGGCGAAGTCTTTTATGAAAAACGTTTTTGCTTTAGCAAAGAAAACCCTAAGTCTTTCAATTGTGCGAAACCATTGAGAGCAGCTGTGTGACTTATCAAAGAGCCGATCCATTGTTCTTTGTGGCGTCCATCGATCCATCCCATTCCTTGTCCGAATCTTGAGAGAGACATACGTCCAGCAAGAGTCGGATCCATATCTATCTTCCTAACCGATCTAGGCATCTTGCTGAGAGAGACATACGTCCAGCAGCAGATCCCATCCGCCAATCTACTCTTCTCTCTATCTTTTGTTTTAGATTTCATTCATTCAATCCATTAAAACCAAAAGAATCGTAACTTGTTTCTGTTCTTGTTCCTATTGAAAACTAGCTGAAAAGTTCATATCTGTTTCAGGCTCGACCACAAGCAAGAGACGAGCCGGCCAGTACCATCCATCCGAGGCAAGGCTGAACCGCGGATCGGTCATCCGTCCGTCCGTCCGTTCGACCCTCCGACCCATGCCTACAACATTTTGGTATCAGAGCTGAAGTTTCCTGCGAAACTCAGTTCTTTCTGAACCCTAGCCGTCACAATTCAAAAAAAAATATTACTTTCCTTTTTTAAAAATTTTTCGGATTGTTCTCCAAGTTTTCGATTTTGCATTTAAAAAAATAAAAAAATTAAAAGAAGTTTTACTTTCTTTCCAAATTTTCGAAAATCAAAAAAAATATTCATCTTTCCTTTTTCAACTTGATTCGATTTTATTCATAAATTTTAGCATTACTTTTAGGCTTGGTCGATACTCAAGTATCCGACCCCAAGCTACTATTTAATCCCTCTTGCCTCTAATTTTTCTTTGAGTATCTTTTCAGAGAAACTATGGGAGATGTAGGTCAAGATCAAGCGGCCATAAACGCTCAGCCCCTAGCCGACAATGAAGAGTTGAGGGCGAGCCTTAGGGCTATAACCGCCGAGCTTACTCAGCTACGGCAGGGAGGCAGACCCAACGGACCTCGGCCACCAGGAAGGAATCAGCCTGACCCGCATGACACTGACTCGGACGAGGACAGTACCGATGATACGCGCAGTCAGGACGAAGAGAGGCCAAACCGGGGTGGGAGGAGGAACGCGCGAGGACCCCGGCCCAAGTAGGAGGAGGCCGTGACCGTAGAGGAGGTCGAGACCGAGAGGAGGAAAAGCCTTGGTTGGGAGGCAAGGCGCTTAAGCTTCATCCCCCAACGTTTGCTGGCAAAGTTGATCCGGATGCCTACATCGTGTGGGAGAAGCGCATGGAGTACATCTTCGACTATTACCAATATAGTGAGGCCAAGAAGGTTGCCCTAGCAGCAGCCCAGCTGACGGACAATGCTCTTTCGTGGTGGGATCGAGACGTTGCCAAGTCCGGGCCAGTGTGGAGAGCGCGTAATTGGACCGAGATGCGGACCAAGCTTCGCGCGAGGTACATTCTATCTTACTACCAGCGTGATGTGCTAAAACGTTTTCGTAAACTTACGCAGGGAACTAAGACTGTGGAGGAGTACTTTGAGGAGTTCGAGGCACTTAGGAATAAGCTTGAGACCGACGAGCCCGAAGAGACAATGATGTCCCAATTTCTGGAAGGGCTGCAAGACCGCATTGCCCGCAAGGTGGAGAGGCAACAGTATGAAGACTTCAACGACCTGCTGCACTTTGCTACGCAAGCCGAGCAGCACATCAAGCGCAAGACGGACAGCACCAACCGCAGCAAACCTGCGTGGACTCAACCGGGCTCAAAGCAAGGCGACAAGAGCAAGACGATTGAGATTGAGAGCCGATTCAAGACAAACCAGGCTGAATCGTCTAATGCATCCAAACCGAAGCAGGGTAAGACTCAAGCCCAAACATTGCGTACCCGTGATATCATTTGTTATAAGTGTCAGGGCAAGGGCCACTACGCTCGGGATTGTCCAAACAAACGAGTGATGGTCCTAAAGGGGGATGGCGAGTATGAATCCCAAGATGAGGCAGAGGCCGCGGCAGTGATCTCTGATGAAGAAGTAACCGACTACCCGGAGACCGGCGAGCTGCTAGTGACCCGGAGAGCTCTTAGTACCCTCTTTGATCCAGAGACCATCCAGCGGGAGAACATCTTTCACACAAGATGTAGTGTTGATCACAAGGTATGTATTTTGATCATAGATGGCGGATCTTGTACTAACATGGCTAGCAAGTATCTTGTTGATAAGCTAGGGCTGGTAAAAACTGCCCATCCTCGGCCATACCGTCTCAAATGGCTCAATGATGAGACTGAGCTCAAGATTGCCGAACAAGTTGTTGTGTCATTCAGTATTGGCAAGTACCAAGACCAGGTCAAGTGTGATGTTGTGCCCATGCAAGCCGGCCATATACTTCTAGGAAGGCCGTGGCAGTTTGACAAGGAGACTCTTCACCATGGACGCACCAACATCTATAGCTTCGTCCACAACAACAGGAAGCACAGCCTAGCACCTCTCAGCCCTCAAGAAGTTCATGATATGCAAAAGGCCATGACGCAGTCCGGCCAGGTAAGTAACACTAACGTTTACATGACTTCCGGACAAGTGCTTAAATCATTACAACGTGAGACACAGGTGCTACTAATGATCTTTAAGGAAGGTTGCTTTGCAGGTCTAGAAGCTCCTGAAGTACCGGACGTAGTACAAGACCTCATGGGACGTTACAAGGATGTCTTTCCTGATGAGATTCCAGCCGGTTTACCCCCTGTCCATGGCATAGAACATCAGATCGACCTTGTACTCGGCGCGCCACTACCAAACCGAGCTGCTTACCGTGTCAACCCTGAGGAAGCCAAGGAGCTGGAGCGGCAGGTCCAAGATCTCATGGACAAAGGCTACATCCGCGAGAGCCTTAGTCCCTGTGCGGTCCGGTCTTACTAGTGCCTAAGAAGGATGGGACGTGGCGCATGTGTGTGGACTGCCGAGCCATCAACAACATAACCATCAAATATCGGTACCCTATACCCAGACTAGATGATATGTTGGATGAACTGAGTGGTTCTGTTGTGTTTTCTAAGATTGATCTCAGGAGTGGATACCATCAAGCCCGCATGAAGGAAGGAGATGAGTGGAAAACTGCCTTCAAGACCAAGCAAGGTCTATACCAGTGGCTGGTGATGCCGTTTGGCCTTACCAACGCCCCTAGTACCTTCATGAGACTCATGAATGAGGTCCTCCGACCTTACATTGGTAAATTCGTGGTTGTATACTTTGATGATATCTTGATTTACAGCAGGTCTTTAACTGAACACATGGGACACCTAGAACAGGTTTTGAAAGCCTTAAGGCAAGAAGGCCTTTATGCTAACCTTAAGAAATGTGTATTCTGCACTGATCAGTTGGTATTTTTAGGCTTTGTTGTGAGTTCACAGGGACTGAAGGTTGATGAAGAGAAGATCAAGGCGATACAAGACTGGCCGACTCCGACCACGATCGGACATATCCGCAGCTTCCATGGGCTGGCCAGTTTCTATCGACGATTTGTGAAGGACTTCAGTACCATTGCCGCCCCAATGACCTCTGTGATCAAGAAGAATGTAACCTTTGCTTGGGGCCCTGCCCAAGAGGAGTCTTTCAACAGGCTTAAATATAGCTTGACACATGCACCGGTTCTAACTCTTCCTAACTTTGATAGACCTTTTGAGATTGAGTGTGATGCTTCAGGGACAGGAATAGGAGCCGTGCTGACCCAAGGAGGCCGGCCAGTGGCCTTTTTCAGTGAGAAATTGAGTGGAGCCGCCCTCAATTACCCCACCTATGATAAAGAGCTATATGCTCTAGTAAGGTCGCTTGAAACTTGGCAACATTATCTTTTGTCTAAAGAGTTTATTATTCATACAGATCATGAGACTCTTAAGCATTTGAGGGGCCAGACCACACTCAAGAAGAGGCATGCTAGGTGGCTGGAGTTCGTGGAAACTTTCCCTTATGTGATCAAGTACAAGAAGGGAAAGGACAACATAGTGGCCGACGCCCTATCCCGGCGCCACGCACTCATTACCACCATGGAGGCTAAGATCATGGGTTTTGAGCAACTCAAAATGTCTTATGAAACTGACCCTGACTTTTCTGAGCTTTACAGTAACACGGCTAAGGGGGCCATGGGTCCATTCTATCAGCAGGACGGGTTCCTCTTCAAGGAGAAACGCCTGTGTATTCCTCATGGTTCCATGCGAGATTTACTGACCAGAGAAGCTCATGGGGGTGGGTTGATGGGGCATTTCGGTCGGGACAAAACTCTGAGCGTCCTGTCCGACCACTTCTATTGGCCCCGGATGAGGCGCTACATCGAGAGTCTTTGCGCCAAGTGCACTGTCTGTCTCAAAACCAAATCCAGGTCGCATCCTTATGGATTACACATGCCTTTACCTATTCCTATTGCACCGTGGGTCGACCTGTCTATGGACTTTGTGCTGGGCTTGCCCAAGATAGAACACAAGGATTCTATTTTTGTTGTAGTGGACAGGTTCTCCAAGATGGCACACTTCATTCTGTGTTCCAAGACCAATGATGCAAGCTAAACCGCTGATCTCTTCTTCAAGGAAGTGGTGCGCTTACATGGAGTGCCTCGTACCATCGTGTCCGACCGAGACACAAAATTTCTCAGCCACTTCTGGAGGACATTGTGGAAAAAGCTTGGAACCAAGCTCCTTTTCTCGACCACTTGCCATCCACAGACTGATGGACAGACCGAGGTAGTAAACCGTACACTCTCTCAGTTATTGAGGGCTACGGTGGGTAAGAATCTAAAAAACTGGTTGAGTTGCTTGCCTTTCATTGAGTTTGCTTATAACCATGCAAGGCACTCTATTACTAATCTCTCCCCTTTTGAGATCGTGTATGGCTTTAGACCAGAGACGCCCATGGACCTAGCCGCATTGCCACCAGCCATGCAAGTCAGCCAGAGTGGTGACAAAAAGGCTGAGTTTGTGAAGAACATGCACCGGCAAGTCAAGGAGACTTTGGAGAAGAAGGCTGAAAGGAACCGGATTAAGCTCAACAAGGGGCGCAGAGAAGTTATCTTCCAACCAGGCGACTGGGTGTGGCTCCACATGAGGCCAGAACGGTTTCCGGAAGAGAGGAAGAGCAAATTATCCCCACAAGGGGACGGACCATTCCGAGTGCTCGATCGGATCAATGACAATGCCTACCGGCTAGAACTGCCAGGTGAGTTCCAAGTTTCCCGAACGTTCAATGTGTCTGACTTGTCTCCTTATATTGCAGATGACGGAGATGTTCTGAGGACAGAACCTGTTCAAGAGGGAGGGGATGTTGTAGTACCCACGACTGAGGTTCCCATTATCCGCAAAGGTCCTACCACAAGGTCCGGTTCAAGAGTTATAAGAGCTGGATTTGCCAAAGCTGTCCAAGAGTTGCTTGCACAGGAACAAACCGGGTTCAAGCAACTATTGATCCAGGAGTTGTCTGACTTGAAGCTGGAAGACACCAGTGAACCACTAGAGGTTCCAGACCCTGTCCATTCGAGCCAGTTCTCCTCCATCGGCCAGAATGAAGCCGGCCTGACCATTTCCACCTTCATACTCAATCCATCCAACCAACTTGCTTCCGGTTCAGAGATATAGCCGACCATCAGAAGGAGTAGTATGTGTTGTACTCTTTTTCCTTATCAAGGTTTTGTCCCACTGGGTTTTCCCGAAAGGTTTTAATGAGGCAACAAGCAAGCATACTATGAGTTCTGATCCGGACATCTCAAACCGCGACCGGTCTATTGTTTTCTTTATTTTATTTCGGTTAAGACTTTGGCCATTTGTCTAGGCCCTTTTTATCTTTAAAGTCCAGTAAGGAACATCTATTTAAACCCTTGTATTTGCCAACTTTTCGGCGAAGTCTTTTATGAAAAACGTTTTTGCTTTAGCAAAGAAAACCCTAAGTCTTTCAATTGTGCGAAACCATTGAGAGCAGCTGTGTGACTTATCAAAGAGCCGATCCATTGTTCTTTGTGGCGTCCATCGATCCATCCCATTCCTTGTCCGAATCTTGAGAAAGACATACGTCCAGCAAGAGTCGGATCCATATCTATCTTCCTAACCGATCTAGGCATCTTGCTGAGAGAGACATACGTCCAGCAGCAGATCCCATCCGCCAATCTACTCTTCTCTCTATCTTTTGTTTTAGATTTCATTCATTCAATCCATAAAAACCAAAAGAATCATAACTTGTTTCTGTTCTTGTTCCTATTGAAAACTAGCTGAAAAGTTCATATCTGTTTCAGGCTCGACCACAAGCAAGAGACGAGCCGCCCAGTACCATCCATCCGAGGCAAGGCTGAACCGCGGATCGGTCATCCGTCCGTCCGTCCGTCCGTCCGTTCGACCCTCCGACCCATGCCTACAACACTATGTGTACTGAGCAGACAACCCACGTGGGCCAAAATCACCCAAACAGTCCACGGGAAGGGCCAGCGTGCTGAGTCCAACGACCAATGTGCTGATATGTGTACTGATGGACAGCCACGGACGTCATGTGTGTGCTGACGGAAACAGACGGACACACACGGACACACACGGACAGCCACGAACGTCCTGTGTGTGCTGGCGGACACCCACAGACGTCCTATGTGTACTGAACAGACAGCCCACATGGGCCAAAAAATCACCCGAACAGTCCACGGGAAGGGTCAGCGTGCTGAGTCCAGTCCGTGTGTGTCCGTGTGTGTCCGTCAGCACACACAGGACGTCCGTGGCTGTCCATCAGTACACATATCAGCACGCTGGCCCTTTCCGTGGACTGTTCGGATGATTTTGGCCCACGTGGGCTGTCTGTTCAGTACACACAGGACGTCCGTGGGTGTCCGTCAGCACACACAGGACGTCCGTGTTTGTCCGTCAGCACACACAGGACGTCCGTTGCTGTCCGTGTGTGTCTGTGTGTGTCCGTCAGCACACACAGGACGTTCGTGGCTGTCCGTGTATGTCTGTGTGTGTCCGTGTGTGTCCGTCAGCACACACAGGACGTCTGTGGCTGTCCATCAGTACACATATCAGCACTTTGGTCCTTGGACTCAGCATGCTGACCCTTCCTGTGGACTGTTCGGGTGATTTTGGCCCACGTGGGCTGTCTGTTCAGTACACACAGGACGTCCGTGGGTGTCCGCCAGCACACACAGGACGTCCGTGGCTGTCCGTGCGTGTCCGTGTGTGTCCGTGTGTGTCCGTCAGCACACACAGGATAT
The DNA here is from genome assembly GCF_020379485.1 of Brassica napus. Classification (NCBI taxonomy): domain Eukaryota; kingdom Viridiplantae; phylum Streptophyta; class Magnoliopsida; order Brassicales; family Brassicaceae; genus Brassica; species Brassica napus. The sequence continues at coordinate 11,630 of NW_026016475.1, forward strand.
CCGTGGCTGTCCGTGTGTGTCCGTCAGCTCACACAGGACGTCTGTGGCTGTCCATCAGTACACAAATCAGCACGTTGGTCCTTGGACTCAGCACGCTGGCCCTTCCCGTGACCTGTTTGGGTGATTTTGGCCCACGTGGGCTGTCTGTTCAGTACACACAGGACGTCCGTGGGTGTCCGCCAGCACACACAGGACGTCTGTGGCTGTCTGTGGCTGTCCGTCAGCACACTTGGACATCCGTGGCTGTCAGTGTGTGTCCGTGTGTGTCCGTCAGCACACACAGGACGTCTGTGGGTGTCTGTCAGCACACACAGGACGTCTGTGGCTGTCCGTGTGTGTCCGTCAGCTCACATAGGACGTCTGTGTCTGTCCATCAGTACACATATCAGCACGTTGGTCCTTGGACTCAGCACGCTGGCCCTTCCCATGGACTATTTGGGTGATTTTAGCCCACGTGGGCTGTCTGTTCAGTACAAACAGGACGTCCGTGGGTGTCGCCAGCACACACAGGACGTCTGTGGCTGTCCCTCAGCACACACAGGACGTTCGTGGCTGTCCGTGTATGTCAGTGTGTGTCCGTGTGTGTCCGTCAGCACACACAGGACGTCCGTGGCTGTCCATCAGTACACATATCAGCACGCTGGTCCTTGGACTCAGCACGTTGGCCCTTGTCGTGGACTGTTCGGATGATTTTGGCCCACGTGGGCTGTCTGTTCAGTACACACAGGACGTCCGTGGGTGTCCGTCAGCACACACAGGACGTCTGTGTGTGTCCGTCAGCACACACAGGACATTCGTGGCTGTCTGTGTGTGTCCGTGTGTGTCCGTCAGCACACACAGGACGTCCGTGGCTGTCCATCAGTACACATATCAGCACTTTGGTCTTTGGACTCAGCACGCTGACCCTTCCTGTGGACTGTTCGGGTAATTTTGGCCCACGTGGGCTGTCTGTTCAGTACACACAGGACGTCTGTGGGTGTCCGCCAGCACACACAAGACTTTCGTGGCTGTCCGTGCGTGTCCATGTGTGTCCATCAGCACACACAGGACGTCCATGGCTGTCCATCTGTACACATATCAGCACGTTGGTCCTTGGACTCAGCACGCTGATCCTTCCCGTGGACTGTTTGTGTGATTTTGGCCCACGTGGGCTGTCTGTTCAGTACACACAGGACGTCTGTGGGTGTCCGCCAGCACACATAGGATGTCTGTGGCTGGCCGTGTGTGTCCGTATGTGTCCGTCAGCACCCAGAGGACGTATGTGGCTGTCCATCAGTACACATATCAGCATGTTGGTCCTTGGACTCAGCACACTGGCCCTTCCCGTGGACTGTTTGAGTGATTTTGGCCCATGTGGGCTGACTGTTCAGTACACACAGGACATCCGTGGGTGTCCGCCAGCACACACAGGACGTCCGTGGCTGTCTGTGGCTGTCGGTCAGCACACACAGGATATCTGTGGCTGTCCGTGTGTGTCCTTATGTGTCCGTCAGCACACACATGACGTCTATGGGTGTCCGTCAGCACACACAGGACGTCCATGGCTGTCTGTGTGTGTCCGTCAGCTCACACAGGACGTCCGTGGCTGTCCATCAGTACACAAATCAGCACGTTGGTCCTTGGACTCAGCACGCTGGCCCTTCCCGTGAACTGTTTGGGTGATTTTGGCCCACGTGGGCTGTCTGTTCAGTACACACAGGACGTCCGTCGGTGTCCGCCAGCACACACACGACGTCCGTGGCTGTCTGTGGCTGTCAGTCAGCACACACAGGACATCCATGGCTGTCCGTGTGTCTCCGTGTGTGTCCGTCAGCACACACATGACGTCTGTGGGTGTCCGTCAGCACACACAGGACGTCTGTGGCTGTCCGTGTGTGTCCGTCAGCTCACACAGGACGTCTGTGGCTGTCCATCAGTACACATATCAGCACGTTGGTCCTTGGACTCAGCACGCTGGCCCTTTCCATGGACTATTTGGGTGATTTTAGCCCACGTGGGCTGTCTGTTCAGTACAAACAGGACGTCCGTGGGTGTCGCCAGCACACACAGGACGTCTGTGGCTGTCCGTCAGCACACACATGACGTTTGTGGCTGTCCGTGTATGTCCGTGTGTGTCCGCCAGCACACACAGGACGTCCGTGGCTGTCCATCAGTACACATATCAGCACGTTGGTCCTTGTACTCAGCAAGCTGGCCCTTGTCGTGGACTGTTCGGATGATTTTGGCCCACGTGGGCTGTCTGTTCAGTACACACAGGACGTCCGTGGGTGTCCGCCAGCACACACAGGACGTCCGTGGCTGTCTGTGGCTGTCCGTCAGCACACACAAGATATCCGTGGCTGTCCGTGTGTGTCCTTGTGTGTCCGTCAGCACACACAGGACGTCTGTGGGTGTCCGTCAGCACACACAGGACGTCTGTGGCTGTCCGTGTGTGTCCGTCAGCTCACACAGGACGTCCGTGGCTGTTCATCAGTACACAAATCAGCACGTTGGTCCTTGGACTCAGCACGCTGGCCCTTCCCGTGAACTGTTTGGGTGATTTTGGCCCACGTGGGCTGTCTGTTCAGTACACACAGGACATCCGTGGGTGTCCGCGAGCACACACAGGACGTCTGTGGCTGTCTGTGGCTGTCCGTCAGCACACACAGGACATCCGTGGCTGTCCGTGTGTGTCCGTGTGTGTCTGTCAGCACACACAGGACGTCTGTGGGTGTCCGTCAGCACACACATGACGTCTGTGGCTGTCCGTGTGTGTCCGTCAGCTCACACAGGACGTCTGTGGCTGTCCATCAGTACACATATCAGCACGTTGGTCCTTGGACTCAGCACGCTGGCCCTTCCCATGGACTACTTGGGTGATTTTAGCCCACGTGGGCTGTCTGTTCAGTACAAACAGGACGTCCGTGGGTGTCGCCAGCACACACAGGACGTCTGTGGCTGTCCGTCAGCACACACAGGACGTTCGTGGCTGTCCGTGTATGTCCGTGTGTGTCCGTGTGTGTCCGTCAGCACACACAGAACGTCCGTGGCTGTCCATCAGTACACATATCAGCACGTTGGTCCTTGGACTCAGCACGCTGGCCCTTGTCGTGGACTGTTCGGATGATTTTGGCCCACGTGGGCTGTCTGTTCAGTACACACAGGACGTCCGTGGGTGTCCGTCAGCACACACAGGACGTTCGTGTGTGTCCGTCAGCACACACCGGACGTCCGTGGCTGTCTGTGTGTGTCCGTGTGTGTCCGTCAGCACACACAGGACATCCGTGGCTGTCCATCAGTACACATATCAGCACTTTGGTCCTTGGACTCAGCACGCTGACCCTTCCTGTGGACTGTTCGGGTGATTTTGGCCCACGTGGGCTGTCTGTTCAGTACACACAGGACGTCCGTGGGTGTCCGCCAGCACACATAGGACGTCCGTGGCTGTCCCTGCGTGTCTGTGTGTGTCCGTCTGTGTCCGTCAGCACACACAGGACGTCCATGGCTGTCCATCTGTACACATATCAGCACGTTGGTCCTTGGACTCAGCACGCTGGCCCTTCCCATGGACTGTTTGGGTGATTTTGGCCCATGTGGGCTGTCTGTTCAGTATACACAGGACGTCTGTGGGTGTCCGCCAGCACACACAGGACATCTGTGGCTGTCTGTGGCTGTCCGTCACCACACACATGACGTCTGTGGCTGTCCGTGTGTGTCCGTGTGTGTCCGTCAGCACACACAGGACGTCTGTGGCTGTCCATCAGTACACATATCAGCACGCTGGTCCTTGGACTCAGCACGCTGGCCCTTCCTGTGGACTGTTCAGGTGATTTTGGCCCACGTGGGCTGTCTGTTCAGTACACACCGGACGTCCGTGGGTGTCTCTCAGCACACATAGCACACCGGACGTCCGTGGGTGTCCGTCAGCACACACAAGACGTCTGTGGCTGTCTGTGGGTGTCCTTCAGCACACACAGGACGTCTATGGCTGTCCATCAGTACACATATCAGCACATTGGTCTTTGGACTCAGCACGCTGATCCTTCCCGTGGACTGTTCGGGTGATTTTGGCCAACGTGGGCTGTCTGTTCAGTACACACAGGACGTCCGTGGGTGTCTGTCAGCACACACAGGATGTCCGTGTGTGTCCGTCAGCAGACACAGGACGTCCGTGGCTGTCCGTGTGTGTCCGTGTGTGTCCGTCAGCACACATAGGACGTTCGTGGCTGTCCATCAGTACACATATCAGAACGTTGGTCCTTGGACTCAGCATGCTGATCCTTCCTGTGGACTGTTCGGGCAATATTGGCCCACATAGGCTGTCTGGTCAGTACACACAGGACGTGTTTGGGTGTCCGCAGCGGAATATAAATGTGTATAAAATGTATTACTTAGTATACACTTTTGTGTATTAGAGTATGATTCAATCAATCAGAGATAATCATATGAAAAGATTAAATAGATTAAGAGATTTTAGTGAGAGAATAAAGAGAGAGACTCAAAACTCCATTAATTAATAACTGATGAGGTTTACAAGTATTAATAGAGAGAGCAACAAGGATTTTCGAAATGGATAAGCATGTGTAGTCAAAGGACAGGCTGGAACTCCTTTTGAATCACTTGGCTGTGCTTTCTCACATGCTTGCACTAGTGTAAAAGCATCCTCTCCTTTCCAGCATCATACAGGCTGTCAAAGTGCTCCCTTATCCTTCCTTATCCTATTTGGTCGAGTTTCCTCTCTTCTCTTCACTAAGTTACCTTCTCATCCCATCAGATAACTTCCCCAAGTAGTTACTGTGGTTAAAATAAAGTTACCACAGTAAAACTCTAAAGTTACTGTCTCTTCTCTCCTTGGTCTTCATCTCAATACTCCCCCTCAAGCTTGACCATGTAGAACAAGTCAAGCTTGGAAACCATGAAGACCTCCCTCATTAAAAACCTCACCACGTAAAACCCATTGGGATAAAACCTTGATGAGGGAAAAAGAGTGGAGACTCCATGGTTAAGGGGCTCAGCTCCTAGGAGTAAGATCAATGAGTCCAAGCCTTGATAGTATGGACTCCATTGTCTTTAATCTCGCTGCCTTAGTAAACACATCTGCAAGCTGATCTTCACTTCTTGTATAACATGGCAGAATCACTCCCAAGATAATCATCTGCCTCACCTTATGACAATCCACTTCTACGTGCTTTGTTCTCTCATGAAACACTGAATTGGAGGCAATGTGGATAGCTGCTTGATTGTCACAATGCATTGTCATAGGTGTGGTCGGCTCGATCTCCAAGTGCTTCAAAATACCCTTGATCCACACCAACTCATTTGTAAGCTTCAACATAGCTCTATACTCAGCTTCAGCACTTGAACAGGAGATGACCTTCTGCTTCTTACTCTTCCAAGTAACCAGATTCCCTCCAATGAATGTACAATACCCAGTAGTTGATCTCCTGTCCACTCTATCTCCTGCCCAATCAGCATCACGATACCCAACAACTTCTGTACTGCCATTGCAACCCATCCAAACTCCTTGTCCATGCGAGCCACTCAAATACCTCAGTATCCTATCAACCATCTTCCAGTGATGTACCTTTGGCGCCTGCATATGTTGGCTCACTTGATTCACAGCAAAGCATATATCAGGTCTGGTGATAGTCAAGTAGATCAGCTTACCCACCATCCTCCTATACAGCTTAGCATCCTCAAACAACTGGTTCTCCTCAACCTCCCCCTCACGCAAGACCTTATACCCTTCCTCAAGAGGTGTCTTAGCTATCTTTCCTCCAAGCACATCAGTCTCCTTCAGCATATCCATAGTGTACTTCGTTTGAGACATAAACAAACCCTCCTTAGATCTGCATATCTCAATCCCCAAAAACTACTTCATCTCTCCCAAGTCTTTAATATCAAACACAGACTTGAGAAACTCTTTTGTGGCTTTAATCCCAGCCTTATCACTCCCTGTGATAATCAAATAATCCACATACACCAAAATTACTATGATCCCTGATGGTCCAACCAGTGTGAAGAGTGTATGATCTAGTTCAGACTTCCTGAACCCTCTCCCATTGAGAGTTGTACTAAGCTTTCTGTACCAAGCTCTAGGAGACTGCTTCAGCCCATATATAGCCTTCTTCAATCTCAAAACATTTCCTGGCTTCACTAGATGCTCAAGACCAGGAGGTGGAAGCATATATACCTCATCTTCAAGCTCACCTTGCAGGAAAGCATTCTTCACATCCATCTGCCACAAATCCCACTCCAAGTTTGTTGCAATAGACAACACAATCCGGATTGTATGAAGCTTGGCTACTGGTGCAAACGTGTCAATGTAATCCTCTCCATATGTCTGTGTGAACCCTCTTGCTACCAGTCTAGTTTTCATCCTATCAATCTGTCCATTAAGCAAGTATTTGATAGTAAAGATCCATCTGCTAGACACTGCTCTCTTTCCTTTTGGTAGCTCACTCTCATACCATGTATCATTTCTGATCATAGCATCAGCCTCATCATTCACTGAATCCCTCCATTCTTGAATCACCATAGCTTCTTCATAGCTTCTCGGAACAAAGCTCTCATCTAGACTTACCATAAAGGCATAATGCTCCTCTGGAAACTCAGCAAAGGAACACACGGCTCGAGAGGGATGCTCCACAGCCTGGGCATTGTAGTACACTCTCGTGTTTACCCAGTTGGAAGGATCCCTCCTTATCCTTGTGCTCCTCCGCAAGGTCTCAACCTGTTCTTCAGGCTGAACATTCTCTTGTGCTTCCTCTCTTAAACCAGTAGGTTCTCCCTGCTCATTTCCACCTGACTGAGCTTCACTCTCTTCTGTACCAGTAGACTCTCCTTGCTCATCTCCACTAGACTGAGCAACATTCTCTACTTCCTGTGTCTCCTCCTGATCATGCTGACCTGAATCCTATTGGTTATACTCCTGTTCCCCTGATTCAGATCCATTCTCCCTCTCATGATCAAGAGGGGTTGTTCCTCCAGCTTCTCCAGCTTGATTAGAAGGTCCTGTCCTTCCTGGTTCCTGATCTTGGGATAATCCTATCCCTAGCCTCTCCAAAAACACTCTCAGTGTTGTTGCCTTCTCTGATGGAGCTCGGGACAGATCCTCAAGGTCTTCCCATTTCTTCTCCTCATAATACCCTTTAGACTCAACAAACTTCACTTCTCTAGATACCATAACCCTCCTGGTTATTGGATCATAACATTTGTAGCCTTTCTGAGTGATTGAGTACCAAATGAACATAGCTTTAGTACTCTTTGCTTCTAGCTTGTTCCTTCTTTCTCCGGGAATCATCACATAACATAAGCACCCAAAGACTCTCAAGTGATCAATGTGTGGCTTGGTCTTGTTCAATACTTCAAAGGGAGACAGTTTCTTCAAGACACGGGTTGGCGCTCTATTGATGAGATAGCAAGCGGTCTGAACAGCATCACTCCAAAACCTCTTAGGGACATTCATGTGGAACATTATTGATCTCGCAACCTCCATCAAATGTCTGTTCTTCCTCACAGCCACCCCATTTTGTTGTGGTGTGTAAGGACAGCTAGTTTGTTGCACAATCCCATGCTTTGCAAGATGACTCTTGAAAGCATTGCTAGTGTATTCTCCTCCATTATCAGACCTCAGAATCTTCACAGTGGCATTGTACTGGTTAGTAACATATGCTTGGAAGTTCATGAAGGCTTCTAGGACTCTGTCTTTGGAGGGAATCATGGTGATCCATGTGTACTTTGACTTCTCATCAATGAATGTAACAAAGTACTTATGGCTGTCTCTAGACATACAGGGAGCTGTCCACACGTCTGAATGCACCAGATCAAAGCAATTCTCATATATGGTTTTTGATGTTGGGAAGACAGTCCTACAGTGCTTTCCAAGTATACAAGCTTCACACTCCAAGTGATTGAACGCCATACTTGGTAGAATCAGTTCAATTGCCTTGGCATGAGGATGTCCCAGCCTTGCATGCCATGTGAGATTATCACACCTATCCGTTGTGCTGCTTAAACACACAGACCCGACAGGACTAGGCGCCTCAGTTTTTTGGAGATGATAGAGCTGATGCTTGCTGTCTCCTCTGCCAATAATCCTTCCAGTCTTCAAATCCTGGAACTCAACTTCATTTGGTCTGAAAACCACTTGACAATCCAGATCAACTGTAGCCTTCTTAACTGAGATTAGATTGGATGTAAACTGAGGTAGGTAGAAGGCAGTGGAGTTCTTCTCAAACAGCTTGAGGTTTCCCACTCCTTCTATTGGGATCCTGGTACCATTGGCTATCATGACACTCCCTGTTGCTGCTTTAACCTCACTGATTAGTCTCTTGTCACTGATCATGTGGTGTGTTGCTCCAGAGTCAATGATGATGGTTTAGATGTGGATGCTTTGGCAGGAGCACCCAGACTCCGGGTCGTAGCCAAAGCATACACATGCTTAATCAACTCATCCCATTCCTTCTTTGTCACACACTCATCTGCCCTCTTGGTATCCATTCCTCTCATATCCGCACTGTCTCCTACTGTTTCTCCCATGTATGCTGAGTAGGAGCATTCTCCCATCACAATCAGTTGCTGAATCTCCTTGATCACTTTCAGTTCCACCTCAAGTTGTCTCCTCTTCATCCTAGTCTTTCTTCCTCGGATCCATATCTTGGACAACCTCCTCAGGCTTGCCCTCTTACACTTTGTACCATTCCTCCTCTTGATCCGCTTCTTGTTCTTCTCATGAACATCATAAGCGGCTTGAATCAGGTCACACAACCCATCCACATCTGCTTGCTCTTTACCTTTTATCACTTGCATAATCAGCTGACCATAAGATGAGTTTAAACTGACTAGAAGACTCAAGACTACATCTTGCTCCATCCTCTTTTGTATCATCTCCGGGTCTGATGCCCTTGTTCTCAAGACACCCAACTCCTTCCACAAGTATTTCAGCTTTCCCACAAGCTGATGAAGTTCTTCTGCTCCTCTTCTAAGATTGCTGCGAGTTCCCTTGACCTCACAGATCTTCTTCAGACCAGATCTACTCCAACACACTGCTCCAATCTCACATCTTGTGTGGTTTCCTTGAACAGCTCTTTCTTTAGACCTCAGGCTCCACGCCTGACCTTCATTTGCAGTCATTTCTTGTAAAGGCTTCTCCTTTCCATGACTGCTCCATAACCCACAGCTTTCCAAAGCTGTTTTGGCCCACCTTGACCACTCGCTATGCCTCTCCTCTTCAGTCTTCATAGTTGACTCAGGTCTGTGCTCCATTTCCATGTTGGGATGATTTGGATTCACCAGAAACTCTCACGCCACCAAGATAATGAAAACCAGAAGTTAAGAACACCAAGAACACTCAAGAACACTCAAGATTCTTAAGAAAAAGAAATCACACTCTCCCAATTTGCGCAACCTGGCTCTGATACCATATACCTTTTGTGTATTAGAGTATGATTCAATCAATCAGAGATAATCATATGAAAAGATTAAAGAGATTAAGAGATTTTAGTGAGAGAATAAAGAGAGAGACTCAAAACTCCATTAATTAATAACTGATGAGGTTTACAAGTATTAATAGAGAGAGCAACAAGGATTTTCGAAATGGATAAGCATGTGTAGTCAAAGGACAGGCTGGAACTCCTTTTGAATCACTTGGATGTGCTTTCTCACATGCTTGCACTAGTGTAAAAGCATCCTCTCCTTTCCAGCATCATACAGGCTGTCAAAGTGCTCCCTTATCCTTCCTTATCCTCTTTGGTCGAGTTTCCTCTCTTCTCTTCACTAAGTTACCTTCTCATCCCATCAGATAACTTCCCCAAGTAGTTACTGTGGTTAAAATAAAGTTACCACAGTAAAACTCTAAAGTTACTGTCTCTTCTCTCCTTGGTCTTCATCTCAATACTTAGAAACATGAGATCCAATACACAACTTCTTAATTGTTTCATAGACAATCACTAGTTCATCCCTAGCATCATCTAACCACACGTACACAGCCTCTCACTGACCGAGCCTTCACGGCTCCTTGGCTTGACCAGAACCATCCTTAGTTCCTAAAACCACAACCAGATAAGCATTAATCATAACCGAGAATAGAAATGGTCGATTCTACAATGCTTGGCTTGGTTCCTAGAACACAGATAAACCTCGGACAATATACTTATAAAAAGATATGAACCTGCCTACCAAATCCTAAGTCATTCAACCAACCACCCCTTGACTTAGAATCAGATAGACAGTCCAGAATTGATAAACAGAACACACAAACAGTCCGGATCGTCCCGAAGATCAATCCGTTCATCTGGATAGAATCTAGGTGCGACCGGCCTAGTTGAAGTCCGGCTCAATGGCCCAACAGACTTCCTTACCTGATCCGGCCTTGGGCCTTGATCCAACGGCCGAGTAAGCCTCACGCCCAATCTGGTTAGGCCAAACGGCCGATCGGACCTTGCGACTCTTACCCTGGCTTAGACGAACCGTGTACTTGTCCCAACAGACAAGACATGGTCTGATCCCTTAAGGAACGGACACGACCTGTCTCAACAGGCACCGTTTGGAACATGCACCCCTTTGGTCTTTGGTACCTCTTGGTCCTCGTACCTCTTGGCGTCTGTAACCCTTGGTTACTTACACCCTTTGGCAACTCACAACCTTTGGAACTCGTGACCTTTGTTAACTCACAACCCTTGGTAACTCGTGACCTTTGGCCACTCGTGCCTCTTGGGACATGACCAACCGTTTAGCCCAACCGCCCAGTCTATAGTGCGATTCGAACCGACCGTCTAACCGACCAGCGTCTAGGTTAGCGGTTTGGTTATGACCGGCCAAGTCTAGGGACGTGTTCCTTGGACTGAACCAACACAACCCTTCGTGTATATTCAGAAAGAAGGGAAAGGACCGGATAGAAACAAGAAGAGGAGAAGCGGTTAGGTCTAATGAACCGACCAGAGCCGCGGTGCGATCACAAGGACCGTTCGTTCGGTCTGATGCGGCCACAGCCCACCAAGTACCTTCTGAACCATGTCAGGGTTCTCCATGTTCTTCTCCTGCTCTCGGTCTCCCATACTTGATCGGAGGTTGCTTCTGAAACGATCAGATCGCCGGAAACCTAACCAGCACACAAACGGCCTTGCTTTGGCCGGAAACTCTCTCTCTCTTTCTTTCTCTCTCTCTACGATTTCTCTAAGTATTTTTACTCTGGATTGGATGAATGAAATCGACAGAGAGGACCCATATTTATAGAAAACGAGGGGGTAAGTCTTGCCCCACGAATAGGCATGACTGGCCAGCGGATGGGCACAATCAACCAAGGGTTACACCCTCTCGGCCGCATGCGTCCCTTCGCCAATACCGAATGGGTTTGGGTCGGACAGAGGCCCAAGGCCTTACCCAATCCCTCTGGACTTAGCCCATGGCCTTGGCCCAAGCCCCAACGGTCCATGGCCTCATGGCCAGACCCCCATGGCCCGCCACCATCTCAGACCCGGACCATCGGACCGAAACCCGAACAGTCTGTCCGTCCAGCTGAGATGAGCTGACTCCCAGCTGCCTCAGCTGAGTGAGCTAGTAGTTCAGCTAGTGGAGCTGGCTTAGTAGTGGCCGAGCTGGAGTGAGCTTAACCTAACTTTGTTGAGCTGGTTGAGCTACCTGTTCCATCCGTCCAGCTACCTTCTTACTCGTCCTAGCTGACTCTCGACTTGTGTAAGGTTAAGTCTAAGTTTCCTTACGTCCTTAACCTTCTTATCTGGCCATGGAACGCTTGTCTTGATGTCCTAAGACTGACTAGTACGTTTCCTCGAACCATGGCCGTCCCAATGCCTTTGTCTCCCATGTGGTCTCTTCTCGACCATTACAATCCCAAATGACCTTGACCATCTGGATTGTTTTCTTTCTCATTGATTTTTCCATCCTATCTATGATCCAAACGGGCCTTGTTTCCAAAGTTAGATTCGTACCTAGATCAGATGGTATTTCTGGTATTAAGACGTCCTGATCCGTCAAGCACTTCCGGAGTTGGGAGACATGGAATACGTTATGGAAGGTTTCCATCTCGGATGGTAAGTCCAACTTATATGCCACACTACCCACTCGTTCTATGACTCTGAACGGACCTAGGTATCTTAGATCTAATTTCCTTCTACGAGAAATTCGCACTCTACCTTTAAAGGTAATCATTTTGAGATAGACCATATCATCCACTGCAAACTCCAGTTCTTTCCTTCGTTTGTCAGCGTAATGTTTTTGTCTGTCCTGTGCGGCCCTCATCTTGTCCCGCACGGACTTGATCTTCTCTGTGGTTTCCTCCATGATTTCGGGCCTATTATGCTGCGCTCCCCCACTTGGGTCCAGCATAACGTGTCCTGCATGGTTGTCCATACAAAGCTTCATATGGCGACATGCCTATACTTGAGTGGAAACTTTTATTGTAGGCGAACTCCACTAACAGAAAATGTCGTTCCCAGAAATCGCGCCAATTGAGGACACATGCTCGAAGCATATCCTCCACCGTCCGTATAGTTCTTTCCGACTGCCCATCAGTTTGGGGATGATAAGCCGTACTCATGTTCACTCTCGTTCCTTAAGCTTTCTGGAAAGCTTGCAAGAAGTTATAAGTGAACCTCAAATCTCTATCTGAAACTATACTTAAGGGTACTCCGTGTAGCCTCACAATCTCGTCAATGTACTTACTCACAATCCGGTCGACTCCATAAGTCATTTTGATGGCCAGGAAGTGGGCAGACTTGGCCAGTCGATCCATTATTACCCAGACAGCATCATTCCTATTCCTGGTTGTGGGAAAACCTGTCACGAAGTCCATCGTGATGTGATCCCACTTTCATTCCGGAATAGGTAGGCTCTGAAGCAGTCCACTCGGAACTTGTTGTTCGGCCTTGACGAGTTGACAAGTAGGACACTTGGCCACCCATTCGGCCACATCGACCTTCATCCGTATCCAATGATAGTACTGCCTGAGATTATGATACATCTTGGTCACTCTAGGATGGATCGAGAATCTAGACTTGTGAGCTTCTCTAAGGATCTCGTCCTTTAAACTCCTATCATTGGGTACGTTGATCCGACCATGAACTAAAATCATACCATCCTTGGCGATTTGATACTCAGTCAGGTCGTTCCGAGCAACCGTTTTCAGGTTCTCGTCCTGATCTTGGGCCGCTCGGATCCGGGCAAGCAGGTCGGCCTTATTCACCGCCTCTAAACCCCGTGGTCCATCCATCCCATTCAAAGCATTTAAATGGACGAATTGTCCCGCCTCATCCGGCTCGTCCATTCCGGTACCGGCCGCAACATCTTCTCGCTTCTGGCTCAAGGCGTCAGCCATAATGTTAGCCTTGCCCGGATAGTAAGTGATGTCTAGGTCGTAGTCGGCCACGGACTCCATCCACCTCCTCTGCCTTAAGTTCAACTCAGGCTGGGTGAATATATACTTCAGACTTTTATGGTCCGTAAGTATCTGGACTTTGGCTCCATATAAATATGATCGCCAAATCTATAAGGCGAATAATACCGCAGCCATTTCAAGATCATGGGTGGGGTAGTTTCCCTCATGTTTCTTCAGCTGCCTTGACGCGTAAGCAATGACCTTCCCATGTTGAGTTAACACGCAACCGAGTCCAGTGATGGACGCATCCGTGTAGACCACATAAGGTTGGTCTGCCTCAAGAAGAACCAGGACGGGTGCGCTAGTCAGCATATCCTTAAGTGCGGAGAAACATTTCGTACACTCTTCGGACCATGTGAACTTAACGTCCTTCCCAGTCAACCATGTCATCGGCTGAGCCAAGCTTGCAAATCCCTTCACAAACTTTCTATAGTAACCTGCCAGCCCTAGGAAGCTTCTAACTTCCGTGGCACTGCATGGTCGGGGCCAATCCTTGATTTCCCTGATCTTCTCTGGATCCACTGAGACTTTTGTAAGGTTGAGTCTAAGTTAACTTACGTCCTTAACCTTCTTATCTGGCCATGGAATGCTTGTCTTGATGTCCGAATACTGACTAGTACGTTTCCTCAAACCATGGCCGTCCCAATGATCCTATTCAGGATCCGGGATGTTACATGGCCCACGTGGGCTGTCTGTTCAGTACACACAGGATGTCCGTGTGTGTGTCCGTCAGGACACACAGGACGTCCGTGGCTGTCCGTCAGCACACACAGAACGTCCGTGGCTATCCATCAGTACACATATCAGCACGCTGGTATTTCCCTTGGCTGATTTTGGGCAACCATAGACTCTCTGTGGACTGCCGATCAATACATATATCAGCACGCTGACCACACATATCAGCATGCTCGTCCTTCCCATGGACTGTTCGTGTACTGATTTTGGACAACTGATACACCATGTCAGTACACATATGAGCACGCTGGCCCTTTCCGTGAACTGTTCATGTACTGATCTGGACATGAGCTCGAGTTTTGATGGACTGGACTTTCCAAGTCAGGCTGATTGATGCTAGCCCGAGTTCTAATGAACTGATGGTCCAAGTGTACTTATGCTGGCTCGACTTTTCATAATCCCACCAAGTGTTAACATTTTTCCCTTGGTTTTTATTGTGGTATGATCGAGGCCAAGCGTACTGAAGGGCAAGCATACTGAAGGGATGAATGAAAAATCTTTTGGGTTTTAATGCTCCCATCAGGATGCTTTTGGCCGAGACTTGTGGACATGCGGGCTGCATTTCATCCGCCAATCTGAAATATTAGGTCGAGAGTGAATTTCACCAAGTAAAATTCTCGAATCTCCGACGATGTCTTCTTATATACTTGAATTTTTTGGGTTTTTTGTTTTTAATGTTTTGGGGCGGAACGTGTGATTGGAAAGGGGGAGGGTCGAATCTTAGTGACAAATGGCTGAATCTCAGTAAATCGTGGCAGCAAGGCCACTCTGCCACTTACAATACCCCGTCGCGTATTTAAGTCGTCTGCAAAGGATTCTAACCGCCGCTCGGTGGTAATTATAATTCAAGGCGGTCCGAACGGTGCTTCCGCCGAACGGACTTAGCCAACGACACGTGCCTTTGGGAGCCGAAGCTCCTACTGAGGGTCGGCAATCGGGCGGCAGGCGCATGCATCGCTTCTAGCCCAGATTTTGACTTAGAGGCGTTCAGTCATAATCCAGCGCACGGTAGCTTCGGGCCACTGGCTTTTCAACCAAGAACAATGACCAATTGTGCGAATCAACGGTTCCTCTCGTACTAGGTTGAATTACTATTGCGACGCGGGCATCAAACTAACCTGTCTCACGACGGTCTAACCCCAGCTCACGTTCTGATGCAGCTGATATCACTCAAATTACCCTAAAGAGTGTTACTCTCATCAAAAGAGGTTCAGATGTAGTACTTAAGGATCGAATCCACAGAGACTGAAGGATTACTCAACAGACTTAAATAATTAGAAATGAAGATAAACTAAGAGGTTTTAATAGTTTTAAAAGCAGTAAATGATAAATAAAAAACAATAGTGAAACGATAGATTGAGTTGAAGTGGTTTCAAGAATGGGAAAGCAACTAGATTCAGGTAAATCTCAGGTATGAAATGCATGCACTTAGTTTAGACTAAAGGGTTTGATGGTTTTTGAACTAAACAATGATTTAACCGGATAGGTTATCTTCACTAGATCTCGGATCTCAACTGTCGTATTTTAATCTCGAGAGAGTGTCGATCGATGTGACTTGATGTACATCGACCGATACACCTTTGTAACAATCGACCGACAGAACGATAGTTGCGTTGATCGATGGTTATTCTAGCGAGCTTTGCGAACGGGTTTAACTTGTTCTATATCCTTTTCGGACCAACTGTCGTTGCGCCTGAGTTAGTTAGATCACGCAAGTGGGTTCAGGTATTGAGGGGAAACGGTTAGTTGGACTCAATTAATCCTAAGATCTAAAATGAAGGTGATCAATCTCAATTTTAGCATTAAGTTCACAAGCAATGAAAGAACAATCAAAACACCTTTTTAATAGTCATATTAGCAGTACATAATTTCAACCATGGTGAGAAACCTAAATCTAACAATTGGTTTACTCAAACATATTCATGAGAGACAAAGTCATGATGGTGTGAAATAAACTCAAATGAAACATAGAACACAAATAGATAGAGTAATAGAAATAAAGGAGTTCAAGATCTTCTCTGTTTTGCAGTCTCAGATCTATCTCTCCAATCCTAAGCTCTTCTAATTGTAGCCAAAATGCCCCTTCTCCAAACAAGGTATTTTGCAAGTGTCTCCCCTAAAATGATACAAAACCCTAGTACATATAGCCTGACAGGCGGCTAGGGGCTTAAGTTGTAAATAATAGATCTTCTAGGAAATGAAATCTTTTAATTCGCGATCACACTCGTGTGACTAGGCATCGATCGATGCACATGTATGTTTGTCGATCGATGGTAAGTGATTCTGATCGACCGATGTTGCTCTTCAAGCGTCGATCGATTTTCCTTGCGTAAAAGCATTCCAAAATGTCCCAAAAGTATCATTTCCTTCCATTAGGTGAATAAACCTGTAATTGCTTTGAAAAGACTCTAAAACATGATTAATACATCTTAAAACTCTTATATACCATGTATAAAAACGGGTGAAAATCATGGTATATCAACTCCCCCAGACTTATCATTTTACTTGTCCTCAAGTCAAATCAACGGACAGTCTCTCTGGAAGAGGGTTGAGAACATCAGGGACTCACAGATTTGAAACATGAAAATCATCACCTCTATAATATTGCATTCCACATCTAAAAGTTCCTTCTTACAGAAATACATTATGCAATATCCTAGCTTAGCAACCAAAGTCATCTAGCCAACAATCTTAACTAATCTTATTATCAATCTCCTCAACCAACCTCATTTCTCAATGTAAAAAGTGTAAGCTTTACCTTGGGAGTATCGATCACAGGATGCTAAGACTTTCAGACAAGTATTCTGGATGTGCAGGTAAAAAGTTAGTTCCTATTTTCCTCTCTCTCTAATCTCTCTCTTAAATCAAGGTCTGTTTTATTTCAAGACAGTGATTAAGATTGGACAGGCTTCCATGAATCAGAACTTAATGGTGGTTGCCATCAAGCTCTGTTCACTTCTTTTTGACCTATATCCAAGAATCCCTTGTGAAGCGAGTCTTGAAGATTGCCGCCTCCAAGTCCCGTTCGAATCTTTTTATTGGAGTCTTTGTGAATCAAGCCTTAATGGTTTTAGCCACCAAGTCATGTTCAGACTCATCCTAATTAAACAATAGATCTTATATTTATTATTTTTTTTATACATCTACAATAGGAATATTAATTACTAACTAATCTAGGGTCGAAATTAAAGAGAGGAATGTGATATATAATTCTACACAAGGCCTTACCTTCCAGACTTGTCTGAAGAATCCAATCCCATGTATACCAAACCCCAAGACATGCAGTGAAGTCAGGTTAGTGTTGGAGGTTAGCTTTGGTTCTTTCAAACAATCTAGCAAGTGTGTATAGTTGACTGGTTGATCCACTTTAGCATCTATAGTACTATCTGCAATCAGTAAATCGAGAATGGTGCTAGAAAGTGGTTAGACATTCAAGTAGAAATCATTAGTCCATAATCCCCTTCTTGACTCAATAAAATTATTTTTGAAAAGATTTTTGACAAAAACTCAAGAAAGTGGTGTAGTAACTACCTCCCCCAGACTTAAATTACACCGTCTCGGTGCAAAGTGCCCAAGGGTAGGTTAAAAGCAAGTTAGCTGTTTGAGAATGTTAGAGTAAAATGAAGTACCTATCCGTACTACACATCGATCGATGTAATCCTCTCCATATCGATCGATGTTACTTGCCGAGAATCGATCGATGTAATCCTCTCCATATCGATCGATGTTACTTGTCGAGAATCGATCGATGTAATCCTCTCCATATCGATCGATGGCAAAGCACAGAAATTTTGCATGTGCTTGGAGTCGAACTCAAAGTTCCTGCCTAATGTTAGCTCTATTAGACAACCAAGCATAAGAAATAAGAAGCATTCCCAGACATAAGATATAAGTTTAAGAACATAAATCCTACAAGTTCAGAAAATAAAAAGACAAATCCTAATTTCTAAATCTCCTAAATAATGCTAATAATAAGAAGAAATATGGAAATTACTATTAAATATAAAAATTCTCTTTTTTTTTATAAAATAAAATGGGTTGCCTCCCATTCAGCGCTTAAATTTTAAGTCTTTAGCTCGACTTCCTGATTTAACTAATTATCAGGTTCATACAGCATCATGGGCGCTTTTGCTGGCGGTTTTGCCTAATAATGCTTAACTTGTTGGCCGTTCACTATAAATTCCTGGCCTTTATCATTTTGTAAAGTGATAGCTCCGGAAGGTTGAACGTTTGTTACGGTGAAGGGTCCAGACCAACGGGATTTTAGCTTTCCAGGATATAAAGTTAACCTAGAGTTATAAAGGAGGACTTGACCATCCGGTTCGAAGTGCTGGGATATGATCTTTTTATCGTGGTAAGCTTTAGTCCTTTCTTTATAAATTTTCGAATTTTCAAAAGCTAAATGTCTGATTTCATCAAGCTCGTTAAGCTGGATGAGTCTCCTTTCTGCAGCTGGCTTGATATCAAAGTTCAAAAGTTTGGTAGCCCAAGCCGCTTTGTGCTCCAGTTCGACTGGTAAATGACATGATTTGCCATAAAGGAGGTGGAATGGTGTTGTTCCTAGTGGCGTTTTGTAGGCGGTCCTGTAGGCCCAAAATGCATTATCTAGTTTCCTAGACCAATCTTTTCTGGAGGTTCCTATGGTTTTCTCTAAGATTTCCTTAATTTGTCGGTTAGAGACTTCTACTTGTCCACTGGTTTGTGGGTGGTAAGGTGTGGCTACTCTATGATGAACACCATCTTTTTAAGCAATCTATCAAAGATTTTGTTAATGAAATGAGTTCCACCGTCACTAATGACTACTCTTGGGACTCCAAATCTTGGAAAGATTGTACTCTTGAAGAGTTTAATAACCACAGATGCGTTATTGGTAGGAGAAGCTACTGCTTCGACCCATTTGGACACGTAGTCTACAGCGACTAGTATATATTTGTTTCCATATGAAGACGGGAAGGGTCCCATAAAATCGATACCCCATCAATCAAAGACTTCAACTTCAAGAATGAACTTCTGTTCCATTTCGTGTCTTTTGCTGATTTTTCCACATCTTTGGCATCTGTCACATTGGGTTATAAATTCGTGGACATCGCGAAAAGTGGTCGGCCACCAAAATCCTGCCTGGAGGATTTTCGAAACTATTTTAAAGGTAGCGAAATGTCCTGCATAATCAGCTCCGTGACATTGGTAAATAATGTCCGGAATTTCAGCTTCGGATACGCATCGTCTGTATATGCCATCAGAACAATGCTTATAGAGGTAAGGTTCATCCCAATGATAGCGTCTTACTTCTCTGAAAAATTTCTTCCTCGTATATCCCTTGAGTTCGTCTGGCTCAACCTCAGCTGCCAAATAGTTAACTATGTCGGCATACCAGAGTCGGTTATTCGAGTTTCTACCAGTCGCGTCCACCTCCCGTTGTGATAATTCCTCTGGTGTAAGATTAATCTCATCACCGGAAACATTAACTTGTAAATTGAAGTTGATTTTAATAAACGGGGGTTCGTGATCTTGGTTATTGGAGAGTTGAGAAGTTACATCATTTTCGTCATCGATGGATGTATCACTACGTAAATCGACCGATATGCCATCCCTTTCATCGATCGATAGGTCTTCAGATGTGAGAGATATTTGACCGACGAAAGACGTATCTATGTGTGCAACATTCTCTGTGGGGAAGAAATCATCTATAGGGAGATCATCCTCTATTCTGATCCGGGAAAGATGATCAGCGACTCCATTATCTACTCCTCTCTTATCCTTAATCTCAATGTCAAACTCTTGGAGTAGTAGAATCCAGCGTATGAGTCGAGGTTTAGCATCTTTCTTTTGCATTAAATATTTGATGGCAGCGTGATCAGTGTGAACTATCACTCGTGAGCCAATCAAGTATTGACGGAATTTTTCAAAAGCGTAAACTACAGCTAATAGTTCCTTTTCTGTTGTTGCGTAATTCCGTTGCGCTTCATCAAGTGTGCGGCTGGCGTAGTAAATGGCGTGTAGCTTTTTATCTTTCCTTTGGCCAAAAACTGCTCCAATTGCGAAATCACTCGCACCGCACATGATTTCGAAAGGAAGATTTCAGTCGGGGGCTTGTACGACGGTTTGGCAGTGATAAGGGATTTCTTTAAATCTTCAAAAGCTTTCATGCATTCGGGGGTTAAATCGAATTTAATATCCTTGCATAACAGTTTATTTAGAGGTCTAGCGATTTTGCTGAAGTCCACTATAAATCTCCTGTAAAATCCGGCGTGTCCGAGAAAACTTCGCACGTCTTTAACAGTTTTGGGTGGAGGTAAACTGGTCATTACTTCAATCTTAGCTCTATCTACCTCTATACCAGCAGCGGAAACCTTATGTCCTAACACTATTCCATCGTTAACCATGAAATGGCATTTTTCCCAGTTTAGGACAAGGTTCTTTTCTTCGCATCTTTCCAATACTTTGCATAAATTATCGAGGCAACTCTTAAAATCTGATCCGTAGACTGAAAAGTCATCCATGAATACTTCCATGAAGTCCTCGATCATATCCGTAAAGATCAACATCATGCAACATTGGAAAGTGGCGGGGGCGTTACAAAGACCAAATGGCATTCTGTGATATGCGAAAGTTCCATAGGGGCATGTAAACGTTGTCTTTTCTTGATCATCCGGGTGTATAGGAATTTGGAAAAATCCGGAATATCCATCAAGAAAACAGTAATACTGGTGATTAGCTAATCTCTCCAGCATTTGATCAATAAAGGGAAGGGGAAAATGGTCTTTCCTAGTAGCGGCATTCAATTTCCTATAATCAATACACATCTGATGACCAGTAACGGTACGAGTCGGAATGAGTTCGTCCTTTTCATTCTTCACTATAGTGATACCTCCCTTTTTGGGTACAACATGTACGGGGCTTACCCATTTGCTATCCGAAATAGGGTAAATAACTCCAGCATCAAGGAGTTTGATAATTTCCTTTTTGACTACTTCCTTTAGATTCGGATTTAATCTCCTTTGCTGCTCTATTGACGTTTTAGCGTCATCTTCCAAGTTGATTCGATGCATGCAAAGATCGGGAGAGATTCCAGGAATGTCATCGAGAGAATATCCGATCGCTTTCCTGTACTTGCGCAATTTATTTAGCAATAAAGCAAGTTCTCCACTAGTGAGATTGGCGTTGACGATAACAGGGTAGGACTGGTCATAAAGGTAAGCGTACTTAAGACCGCTGGGTAGAGGTTTTAATTCTACCTTTGGTGCTTTTTCTTTAGACCAATTTGATTGCGAGGGAGGTTGTCCATCGACGGTATCTTGAAGGTATTGATCGATGACAACTTCTGAGTCGTCATTTTCTTCTACGTTTGAAACTTCGATGCTAGCGTCCATTAGTCGCATGTAATCGTCTGTCCTATCTGATATGCTGAAAATTCCATTTTCCACGTGGTTAAGGGTGTCTAAGGGATTGTCTGAACACATGTTTATGAAAGAGTCTTTTTCATCCTCAGAAACTTTTTCCACGTAGAAGGCCTGGTCATCTATTAGGGATCGCTTAAATCAGTTTTACCATATCAGAAGTCATCGAGATATCCCCTATGTTCAAATTAATTCGTCCTTCTTTGACGTCAATGATTGCTCCAGCTGTAGCTAGGAATGGCCGACCCAGAATGAGGGGGTCTTTAGGTTCTTGTCTATATTTTAACACAACAAAATCCGTAGGCACGATGCAATCATTAATCTTTATGGGAACATCTTCGAGAATTTCTTCGGGTACCCTGATAGATCTATCAGCTAAAACCAGGGTGATCGGAGTTGGCATAAACTTTTTATATCCTAAAGTTACTGCAACAGAGTAAGGCATAAGGTTCACACTAGAGCCAAGGTCACATAATGATCTAGGAAAACGCGTGTTTTCTATTTTACAATCTAGGACAAAACTACCAGGATCTGGTGTCTTTGTTGGAGTTTCTCCTCTAATCATAGCACTTACTTCTTCTGAAATCATCATCACGCTATGTTCTGCAATTGAGTAGTTTGGAGATGTCATGTCCTTTATATACTTCTTAATCGAAGGTGCTATCTTTATAGCATCACTAAGGGACATCTCAACAGAAATCCTATCTAAGGCCTTCTTGCAGATCGCGTTCTCTAGTGATTTCTTAGTTTGCGTTTTAGGAGAAAAAGGGGTAAAGTTCTATAGACTCTTTCAATTATGGGTTCGGGTTGAGTAGACCGTCGATCGATGGTAGGTCTTTCAGGTCGATCGACGTCAGTTCCGTACTGTCGATCGATTTCGTCCGCAATCTCCGTATCTTCTTCTAATTCTAAGTCTATTGCCTTTTCCTTAGCCTTTTCAGCGGTGGTTTTCCGGTTCTCTTGAGATAGATTTGGGTCAAGATCGTTAAGAAGAATAGGATGAGAGTTGCTTGTGCCGGTTTTGTCAGTGTTGTCAGGTTTTCCAACATCTGTGTTATTCCTCGTATCTGCTGCGAGGTTTTTCCCGCTGCGCAACATTACGGCACTGACTTGACGTCTCGGGTTTAAATCAGTTCTCCCGGGAAGACATCCTGCATCTCTTTTTATAGCAGTTGCAATCTCAGCTACTTGACCTTCTAATTTTTGGATTAGTTCTCCCAAAGAATCTGCTTTCTCCATTAATTCTCCGTAAACCATATTTATTTTTCCGTAAAACTCCGATTTTGTCTTACGGTTGCCAGTAAGAGCTTGTCTGATATTGAACCTCTCTCTTCCGGTACGTGATTTCACAGCAGTGTCATAAGCTTGGGTAAAGCTATCGACGTTAAGCACAGAGTAGGGATCGGAATAGTTTGTTCCTTCATCCAAATAATCATTGGGGTCAGACAAAGCGTTGTCGTCGATCTGGGCTATATCAGATCGGTGTTTGTTTTGAAGAAAGGAATGAAAGGATTTAAGGGAATTCTTAATTTCTATCAAATCAGAATTGTCTTTTGGACTTGTGGAATTTTCTATCTCTTCATCCATCCTTTCATAGGATCTTCCCGTTGTCATATTCTTGATAAGGTGTCTAGCTTCTTCGCGATTCCTAGTGATGAAATTTCCCTCACTCGCTGTATCGAATGTGGTTTTATAGCTCAAGTTAACACCTCCATAAAAGATGTTTAGAAGTTGTGGTTCTGAATAACCATGATGGGGACATTCAAGTTCATAGCCTCTGAATCTTCCCCAGGCATTTTTAAACGATTCGCGTGGACCTTGGCGAAATGTAGAAATTTGCCATTCTTACTTCCCAGTAGCGTTCATCATCGAAAAATTCTCTAAGGAAGGCACTTCTAATCTCTTCCCAACAAGTGAGTGATCCTGCTGCTAAACAGTTTAACCACCTAAGGGCTTCTCCTTCTAGGGAGAATGAGAATAGTTTGCAACGGTCATATTCATCTGGTATTAATTCTTCCAAAGTTTCAATGTGATCTTGTGGGTGCTCTGGAAGGGATCCACGTAATGGGTTTTGACGAACCATACGGTAGTAATCTGTGTTAAACTTAGATTTCTTGGTATCGTCTCCTGGTATTTTGATAGCGGACCTATTGGAATAGGTCCTACCAGGATCAAGGTAGTCTTGTATGGACAAATTTATATCTTCACCTTTAGTTAAGGTGGAATTTTCCTTAACAGGGATTTCAGTCCCCTGTTCAGTTTGGCTAGCTTCATTGCTCGTTTGACCATTTAGTTCAGTTTGGACTACTTTCTCATTAGCGGGCTTGGTAAGAGAAAACTTAACTGCTTCCGGCTGGGCGGCATCATTCGATGTTGGCAGCTCCGTATCGGTCGATTTTTCTGACTCAACGTCGCTCGACGGAAAAGTGTCTCCGTCGATCGATGGTTGGTCGCGCTCTGTGTTCTCCATTCTTTGTGTCTGCCTAATAGATTAAGAAAGAAAACTTTAGCAAGTTTTTCGTAACAAGTCTATACTAAGTTCTAAATATAAATCTAATGGTAATAAGAAAGAGTCCCCGGCAACAGCGCCAAATTTGATATCACTCAAATTACCCTAAAGAGTGTTACTCTCATCAAAAGAGGTTCAGATTTAGTACTTAGGGATCAAATCCACAGAGACTCTAGGATTACTCAACATACTTAAATAATTAGAAATGAAGATAGACTAAGAGGTTTTAATAGTTTTAAAAGCAGTAAATGATAAATCGAAAACAATAGTGAAACGATAGATTGAGTTGAAGTGGTTTCAAGAATGGGAAAGCAGCTATATTCAGGTAAATCTCAGGTATGAAATGCATGCACTTAGTTTAGACTAAAGGGTTTGATGGTTTTTGAACTAAACAATGATTTAACCGGATAGGTTATCTTCACTAGATCTCGGATCTCAACTGTCGTATTTTAATCTCGAGAGAGTGTCGATCGATGTGACTTGATGTACATCGACCGATACACCATTATAACAATCGACCGACAGAACGATAGTTGCGTCGATCGATGGTTATTCTAGCGAGCTTTGCGAACGGGTTTAACTTGTTCTCTATCCTTCTCAGACCAACTGTCGTTGCGCCTGAGTTAGTTAGATCACGCAAGTGGGTTCAGGTATTGAGGGGAAACGGTTAGTTGGACTCAATTAATCCTAAGATCTAAAATGAAGGTGATCAATCTCAATTTTAGCATTAAGTTCACAACCAATAAAAGAACAATCAAAACACTTTTTTAATAGTCATATTAGCAGTACATAATTTCAACCATGGTGAGAAACCTAAATCTAACAATTGGTTTACTGAAACATATTCATGAGAGACAAAGTCCTGATGGTGTGAAATAAACTCAAATGAAACATAGAACACAAATAGATAGAGTAATAGAAATAAAGGAGTTCAAGATCTTTTCTGTTTTGCAATTTCAGATCTATCTCTCCCATCTTAAGCTCTTCTAATGGTAGCCAAAATGCCCCTTCTCCAAATTAGGTATTTTGCAAGTGTCTCCCCTAAAATGATACAAAACCCTAGTACATATAGCCTGACAGGCGGCTAGGGGCTTAAGTTGCAACTAATAGATCTTATAGGAAATGAAATCTTTTAATTCGCGATCACACCCGTGTGACTAGGCATCGATCGATGCACATCTATGTTTGTCGATCGATGGTAAGTGATTCTGATCGACCGATGTTGCTCTTCAAGCGTCGATCGATTTTCCTTGCGTAAAAGCATTCCAAATTGTCCCAAAAGTATGATTTCCTTCCATTAGGTGAATAAACCTGTAATTGCTTTGAAAAGACTCTAAAACATGATTAATACATCTTAACACTCTTATATACCATGTTTAAAAACAGGTGAAAATCATGGTATATCAGCGGCCATCAAATCAGCAGCTGACCCAGAGGTCGACCCAACACCCTACTCAACCAGCCAAGGCGCCAACCAAGATATATGTGCACTAAAAATGTCATATCTTACAAACCAGGAGGGTTTAAATCACGAGGTTAATTTTTATGGATTATACACTCAAGGAGGAGTCCAGCCCAATTGGAATTGGGCCAAAATATTCACGTAATTATGAAGTTATGAACCAATCTCCAAAACCGATCAAACCAATTCTACACTTGCCTCAATTGGAAGCTAACCGGTTCAATCAGCTTCAAACCAGACATTGGCGACCAGGAGTTCATTTAAACCAATCAGGAGATATTCTAGGAGTCCAGGAGGAGTTCTACAAGTTCATACCATGCAACAGCAACCATTGGATCAGGAGGATCCTCATTTACTCAAACCTGCTTAATTTGGAGCAAACCGACATTAATGCCCAACAGCTCTTTTCTCATCAGATCAGGCACGAGATCAGAACCTATCAAGCACCCAGAAAGATCCCAAGGAAGCTCTCTTATCCATTAAAACCGTCCAGGTTCAAGAAAGATCAGATTCTTTACTTGGAGCCAAAATCCCACAAAAGGCTCCAACGACTAGTTTCCGATTTCCTGCTTAGTTTTGATTTGTTTCCTTTCTTTTCTTTTGTGAACGTTTAGAGTCTTGTATCTGAGCATTATATAAGCTCATTGTCGTCCATTGTAAATGTGGGAACCAAAATTCGCACTGTCGATTTCCGTTTAAATAAGGAAACTAGGAAAACCCTAATTTCCCAGAGGTCCCGGATCTCTGCGAGAGTCAACGACAAGTGACCGAATATATGCGGAAATCATGAAAAGATAACAAACGAGTTTAGAGAAAACAGTAGATCTTATTTCGAGTCCGCGTAAGACCGTTGCGATCATTACAAGAGATCATGAAAGCTTTAGCCGCAAAGGCTGTCAGCGAGTTACTTAGTTCTAGCAGCCTAATAGCTCAAACCTAGTTTAGTCGCAGCTCGATAACGAAAGACGAAATAGATAAAGAAAAGGTTTTTGATTGATTTCGGACTGAACCTTGTTAAAGGCTGCCTACGTACCCCTTTCGAGGATCAAGCCGAACGTAGTTCAATTGATAGAGCTGGACAAGAGATCGAACTGCCTGGGCGAGTTCGTCTAGTAATCGAGTGCCAGTCATAGAAACCGAACTTGTCGAAAATAAGCCTAAAGTTTCTAAGTGCAGAGAATTCCGAATCTGAAAAGCTCCCTCTTCTGCTCCTCGCCTAGGACTCCTTATATACTAGCTCCAAGGTCGGTTTACGCTTTTACTCTTCTGCCCTTAAGCCGTCATAGCATCAAAATGGAGATATTCCATTTTTCCCGATCTTCACAATTATCTTCAAAACTTCCGTATTTATCCGCGGAAACTTGACATTTATCCTTCCTTGTGGGCCAAGCGTAAACCATGCTGTGGTTTACGGGCTTTTGGTTAGGAAAATCATAGGATGGGCCTCGAGTCGGGTTTTAGTTCCCTTTGGGCCGTCTTCCGACTCGACACGTTTACTACGAGTTTTCCGCGGTTTCTAATCCGCTAAATTTGATCGATGAATTAGAATGGCGGGAAACATGGACTGAGCTTGCTACGGTCTTCGGGAGATAGCGTTCGAAGGTTTGACGAGAATGCAAGAACTGGTGTCGTATCGATGTTCGGAAAGGTTCAATCGCTACACAGCGACCGAATTTTGGCTAGAGCCCGGTCGCTTCGTAGCGACCGAGCGGGACGAGCGCTCGGTCGCTACGTAGTGACCGAGTTTGGCTTGGGCTCGGTCGCTACGTAGCGACCGAGCGGGACGAGCGCTCGGTCGCTACGTAGCGACCGAGCTTGGCCGAGCTCAGTCGAGCTCGGTCACTACGTAGCGACCGAGCAGGACGATCGCTCGGTCGCTACGTAGCAACCGAGCTTTGGCTCGAGCTCGGTCGCTACGTAGCGACTGAGCGGGACGAGCGCTCGGTCGCTACGTAGCGACCGAGCGGGACGATCGCTCGGTTGCTACGTAGCGACCGAGCTTGGCTCGAGCTCGGTCGCTACGTAGCGACCGAGCGGGACGGACGCTCGCTCGCTATGTAGCGACCGGGCTGTGTGCATGCTTGGTCGCCGCGTATCGATCGAGCTTGGCTTGTCCGTGGTCTGATTGTCGTACTCGAGCTTGTCCGTGGCCGAATTGGATACATGTCTGTTTCCTTCGGACAATCGGTATTTAGTGGTTTGATTGAGATTTGAACAAGATTTTACCGCAAGGCTCTTTGTAAAGATATCTTTACGAAGATTACTTTTTCGTAAAAATGTTAATGCTGATTTTTACGGACTTTTAGACATTGATTCCGTCGTGACCGATTTTGACCCCAACAGTTAGCCCCCAGCTCGTTAGAACCATGAGTTTACAGCGTGAGGTTCTAGCGAGTGGCCTGGCAAGTTCGGCAAGTGAGTTAGGCGGAATTAATGGTTGAAAAGGTCAGTGGTAAATGGTCTTCTCGCTCTTCTAAAAATAGAACGCGATAAGATTGGGGCTGCGCCTTATGACGGCTGCCTACGTACCCTTGTTGAAGGGATCAAGCCTTTCGTAGTTCGTCTTGTAGTTAAGGTTCTTATGACTAGTTTTCCAGTAGGACCTTTATGGTCTAGTTTTTATGTAGCGGTTATAAGGCGTGTTGCTGCCGATGGCATTTTGTATGGGTGTAGAGAGAAGACTACGAGTTGTCGTCTCGTAATCTAACTCTATGTGAATTGCCATATCCATAATCTGTTTCGAGAGTTTTCCGCAGTGTGTAAAATTGCGGGATTTTCTGAAGACGTTCGAATATTGGCAAAGAGACAAATTTTGGGATCTCGTATCAGGGTGTTTGATACTATGCCTAGAGATGTTAGAGACCAGTGCGCTGGGTTTAGGGCAAGACCTAGGTTTACTTTCGGTTTAAGGATTGTGCGGTGACTGGCCGGCTATCATTTTTCATGTTGCGATTTCTTCCTGATTCGTATCGATTTAAAGTCCGCGATAGGTTCTCGGCTTATACGACTTGTTTGATACGAATCGAGCATCTCTCCGGAGACCGGAAGTGCTAGACCAAAATTTCGGATTTCTTTTATAGCGCTATTATCCTTGTATCGGATGTAAGAGAGTCATCTTTGTGAGATGGCTATGTCTGTTTAGGACGTTGAGAGTTTGTTGTGATCAGCAACAAACTTAATGGTATAAAATACCGTTTCGAGTCTTCGCGAAGAATATTTTTTGAGAAGATGTTAGTGCGTATGACTGTCTTGTCTTCCATGAAGGTGTTTTTATCGAGGAAGGAAATTTCGTCGAAGAACTAATCTTCAGGCGTTCGCGACGTCTCGCGATGCTGAAGATTTGTTATTCTTTCGTATGCCACGTTTCGTACATGAAATATTCGCGGGCTTTGAAGATATTTCGGGATGTTGCGAGGGTTTATAATTAGCCCTGTGTTTGAGAAACGTTCTGGTTTGACTATGAATGTTCGCAGCCAAAAATTGTTGTTCCTGCTCGGATGCTAATAGTTTTATTTGCGATCGAGGAATTATGACTGAGGTGTCATGTAAATTTGTCCATGGGAACAAGCGTTTTCCTTCATGGTGCTTTGTGAAGAGTTGGCCTTCCGAGATGTATTTCGTGCATTTTTTAGGATGTTTCGTATAGCTCTAGAAGCTTTGTTACGAATTTTTCCTTACATGCCGCGTATTATGGTTAAAACGTTACGGGCTTAAAGTGAATTGTGGAGCGTATTGAACTTGGTCAATTTTCGAAAAGTTTAGATTTTCCGTTAACCGTTTGGTTGTTAGGACTTAGTTTCGTTACGAAGAATTTATCATATGATTTCCGACTATGGGCTATACGATAATTTGTCATATCATATAACCGATTCTACGAAGGTCGTAAATCAGTGATATGTATACATATGTCAAAGTAGCATTGTTTCTGCGGGTTTTACGAGAAACGTTCCCGCCGTGATTTTGATCTTAGGTGAAAGTTGCTTGGAGTTACTCATGGAGTGTTACCGAAGTTTATTTCAATACGATCTAGTCGCAGAACGTTTTTCATAGGTTTTTCGAGAGGATTCTCATGACGCATTCGTTTCTTGAACGAACTGGTCAACCAGAGGTGGATCTAGCTAACCATCGGGAGGAAAGTGCTCCTTTTAATGTGCACGATGCTACATCTATTCTCGAGTTTTCTTCGTCGCAAATGTTTGGCTAATCGTCGAGTTTCAGTTTGAAATTGGTACAAGTTTTCTGTACGCATGATTGCGACAAGAAATAATGTATTGTTTTTGAGATTATGTTCATGATCGTCTAGATATGTTGCTAGCGTTTAGACGAATATTAAGATTGTCATTTGCCTATTCTTGACGATTTGCAGAAGTTTTTGAAGTTTGGGAGTATACGAGTATAGTATACGTACCTACTCCCCCTTTTTTTTACGAAAGAAAACGGTTGAACCGATACTTTGAAGGGTTGTGTACGTTTCTTCTTCTGATGTTTGGAATGATCGATAATTCGGGACGATTTATAGACGACGCTTGGACTGTGATTTGGTTGTTTCCACGTTGACGACTTGGGATATGTCGGTTCCGAGAAAATTGCCAGAATCGAATCGGTTTTAAGACGACGTTCATGTCTCTAACTTTTTCTCTCTTTAGGAAGCGAGCTTGATATGCGTGGCGATCGTTTCTCGACTTTCGGAGAGTTTAGATCGGTTTGCAAGATCTGGATGAACAATTATGGAACAATATATCGAGACTGGAAAAATCGCTTAAAACTTAGTTCGCTAGACTATCCGCCTAGGTTTTACGTTCCCTAAAGTTCTATGGCAGCCTCAAAGTAATTTCCTACGAAAATTCCAAGTCTGATTTCAAAAATTTCAAGTCGGAAATACCTTAGTTCTCTCGAAGATGCAGTTTTGTCCCTTCTCAGTTTTGCGTGCTCATTTCCGTTTCCTATTCTCGTGTATGTTCGCCATTTATGATATTGGTGTTTATCCTTTGAAACTTGACATTTATCTTCCGAACTTGACTGTTATCTTCTCCTTAGATAAGACGTCGATTTTTGTAAAAAGGTTCAACGTAATCGTATAGTTAAGGCGGCTAAGGTGTTAAGTTAACCATTACCGTTTTATACGATTAATCTGAATCCATGCGAGAAAATAGGTCTTTGCGGTTTTTTTTTATATCGTAAAGTCTCAATGGTAACTTCAATCGAGGCGAAACAAGAGACGTTTCGATCGAGATTCGAAAGTGAACGCAAAGATGGAGGTAGAGTGAGCAGAAACAAGCCAAGGAGTTTAAGATGAGGTTTACTTGTTTTTGTCGTAAAATCTCAACGGAAACTCCGATTGAGATGAAACGAAAAGCGTTTCGATAAGAATTCAAAGGAGAACGCAAAGGAGGACCCCTTTGAGGCCTGACAGGTCGCTATAGCGAGTGAGGATGTCATCTCGGTCGCTATAGCGAGTGGAAGGGAGCCGAGACGAGTCCCACTTGTTTTCGTCGTAAAATCTCAACGGAAACTCCGATTGAGACGAAACGAAAAGCGTTTCGAAGAGGATTCAAAGGAGAACGCAAAGGAGGAACCCTTTGAGGACTTACAGGTCGCTACGTAGCGACTAACAGTCTGACAGGTCGCTACGTAGCGAATGGAAGCAAGCCGAGAAGCGTCCTACTTGTTTTCGTCGTAAAATCTCAACGGAAACTCCGATTGGGACGAAACGAAAAGCGTTTCGATGAGGATTCAAAAGACAATCCAAAGGAGGACCTTTCTGAGGCCTTACAGGTCGCTACGTAGTGACTGACAGTCTGACAGGTCGCTACGTAGCGAGTGGAAGCAAGCCGAGAAGCGTCCTACTTGTTTTCGTCGTAAAATCTCAACGGAAACTCCGATTGAGACGAAACGAAAAGCGTTTCGACGAGGATTCAAAAGAGAACCCAAAAGAGGACCTTTCTGAGGCCTTACAGGTCGCTACGTAGCGACTGACAGTGTGACAGGTCGCTACGTAGCGAGTGGAAGCAAGCCGAGAAGAGTCCTACTTGTTTTCGTCGTAAAATCTCAACGGAAACTCCGATTGAGACGAAACGAAAAGCGTTTCGATGAGGATTCAAAAGACAACCCAAAGGAGGACCTTTCGGAGGCCTTACAGGTCGCTACGTAGCGACTGACAGTCTGACAGGTCGCTACGTAGCGAGTGGAAGCAAGCGTAGAAGCGTCCTACTTGTTTTCGTCGTAAAATCTCAACGGAAACTCCGATTGAGACGAAACGAAAAGCGTTTCGACGAGGATTCAAAAGAGAACCCAAAGGAGGACCTTTCTGAGTCCTTACAGGTCGCTACGTAGCGACTGACAGTCTGACAGGTCACTACGTAGCGAGTGGAAGCAAGCCGAGAAGAGGCCTACTTGTTTTCGTCGTAAAATCTCAACGGAAACTCCGATTGAAACGAAACGAAAAGCGTTTCGACAAGGATTCAAAAGACAACCCACAGGAGGACCTTTCTGAGGCATTACAGGTCGCTACGTAGCGACTGACAGTCTGACAGGTCGCTACATAGCGAGTGGAAGCAAGCCGAGACGAGTCCCACTTGTTTTCGTCGTAAAATCTCAACAGAAACTCCGATTGAGACGAAACGAAAAGCGTTTCGACGAGGATTCAAAAGAGAACCCAAAGGAGGACCTTTCTGAGGCCTTACAGGTCGCTACGTAGCGACTGACAGTCTGACAGGTCGCTACGTAGCGAGTGGAAGCAAGCGTAGAAGAGTCCTACTTGTTTTCGTCGTAAAATCTCAACGGAAACTCCGATTGAGACGAAACGAAAAGCGTTTCGATGAGGGTCAAAACAACCAAAGGAGGACCTTCGAGGCCTTACAGGTCGCTACGTAGCGACTGACAGTCTGACAGGTCGCTACGTAGCGAGTGGAAGCAGCGTAGAAGTGTCCTACTTGTTTTCGTCGTAAAATCTCAACGGAAACTCCGATTGAGACGAAACGAAAAGCGTTTCGACGAGGATTCAAAAGAGAACCCAAAGGAGGACCTTTCTGAGTCCTTACAGGTCGCTACGTAGCGACTGACAGTCTGACAGGTCACGTAGCGAGTGGAAGCAAGCCGAGAAGAGGCTACTTGTTTTCGTCGTAATCTCAACGGAAACTCCGATTGAAACGAAACGAAAAGCGTTTCGACAAGGATTCAAAAGACCCACAGAGGACCTTTCTGAGCAGGTCGCTACGTAGCGACTGACAGTCTGACAGGTCGCTACATAGCGAGTGGAAGCAAACCGAGCGAGTCCCACGTGCGTCGTAAAATCTCGAAACTCGTTGAGACGAAACGAAAAGCGTTTCAACGAGGATTCAGAGAACCCAAAGAGGACCTTTCTGAGGCCTTACAGGTCGCTACGTAGCGACTGACAGTCTGACAGGTCGCTACGTAGCGAGTGGAAGCGCGAGAAGAGTCCACTTGTTTTCGTAAAATCTCAACGCTCCGATGCGAAACAGTGTTTCGACGAGATTCTAGCGAGATCGAGGCCTTACAGGTCGTACGTGAGAGTTGTGAGCTCGACACGTAGCGACCGAGCAGCGTGTGTGCTCGGTCGCTACGTAGCGACCGAGCAGCGTGTGCGCTCGGTCGCTACGTAGCGACCGAGCAGCGTGTGTGCTCGGTCGCTACGTAGCGACCGAGCCGTGTGCGTGCTCGTCGCTACGTTGCGACAGCGTGCGTGTCGGTCGCTACGTAGCGACCGAGCAGCGTGCGTGCTCGGTCGCTACGTAGCGACCGAGCAGTGTGCTGTCGCTACGTAGCGACCGTGTGCGTGCTCGTCGCTACGTAGCGACCGAGAAGCATGTGCGTGCTCGGTCGCTACGTAGCGACCAAGCAGTGTGCGTGCCCGGTCGCTACGTAGCGACCGAGCTGTGTAATCGTTTTGTTGTGTTTCCTTTTTCCGCGATTAATGTAGGGGTTTTTCAGCGGTTTTTTTGGGAGAACAAGTTTTATCCTTCCGAAATGTTTTTGGAAAACGTGTTTTGGTAAAACCCTTACGCATCGAGATTTCTTTACGGGGTTTTGATAAGATTTATCGTTTCCCTTCTTCTTTACAGGGAGAAATCGCGAGCTTGTTTTAGTGCTCTTCCTGTGGCGGAAGGTCGCGACTAAGTTTTCGATTTTGTTGAAAACTACGGCGTTTGCGTAAGCGTTGGCCATAGGAGCAGTCAGTGCTGCGAGTTTGTCTTTCATATATCCAAACATCGTTTCGATCAAGCGTTTTGTGGCCATGAGTAAGAGTAATCCGTAACCCCCCCTCCTTCTAGCGCCAAACTGTGGGAACCGAAATTCGCACTGTCGATTTCCGTTTAAATAAGGAAACTAGGAATATATGCGGAAATCATGAAAAGATAACGACAAGTGACCGAATATATGCGGAAATCATGAAAAGATAACAAACGAGTTTAGAGAAAACAGTAGATCTTATTTCGAGTCCGCGTAAGACCGTTGCGATCATTACAAGAGATCATGAAAGCTTTGGCCGCAAAGGCTGTCAGCGAGTTACTTAGTTCTAGCAGCCTAATAGCTCAAACCTAGTTTAGTCGCAGCTCGATAACGAAAGACGAAATAGATAAAGAAAAGGTTTTTGATTGATTTCGGACTGAACCTTGTTAAAGGCTGCCTACGTACCCCTTTCGAGGATCAAGCCGAACGTAGTTCAATTGATAGAGCTGGACAAGATCTCGAACTGCCTGGGCGAGTTCGTCTAGTAATCGAGTGCCAGTCATAGAAACCGAACTTGTCGAAAATAAGCCTAAAGTTTCTAAGTGCAGAGAATTCCGAATCTGAAAAGCTCCCTCTTCTGCTCCTCGCCTAGGACTCCTTATATACTAGCTCCAAGGTCGGTTTACGCTTTTACTCTTCTGCCCTTAAGCCGTCATAGCATAAAAATGGAGATATTCCATTTTTCCCGATCTTCACAATTATCTTCAAAACTTCCGTATTTATCCGCGGAAACTTGACATTTATCCTTCCTTGTGGGCCAAGCGTAAACCATGCTGTGGTTTACGGGCTTTTGGTTAGGAAAATCGTAGGATGGGCCTCGAGTCGGGTTTTAGGTCCCTTTGGGCCGTCTTCCGACTCGACACGTTTACTACGAGTTTTCCGCGGTTTCTAATCCGCTAAGTTTGATCGATGAATTAGAATGGCGGGAAACATGGACTGAGCTTGCTACGGTCTTCGGGAGATAGCGTTCGAAGGTTTGACGAGAATGCAAGAACTGGTGTCGTATCGATGTTCGGAAAGGTTCAATCGCTACACAGCGACCGAATTTTGGCTCGAGCCCGGTCGCTTCGTAGCGACCGAGGGGGACGAGCGCTCGGTCGCTACGTAGTGACCAAGCTTTGGCTTGGGCTCGGTCGCTACGTAGCGACGAGCTTGGCCGAGCTCGGTCGAGCTCGGTCACTACGTAGCGACCGAGCAGGACGATCGCTCGGTCGCTACATAGCGACCGAGCGGGACGATCGCTCAGTCGCTACGTATCGACCGAGCTTGGCTGAGCTCGGTCGCTACGTAGCGACCGAGCGGGATGATCGCTCGGTCGCTACGTAGCGACCGAGCGGGACGGACGCTCGCTCGCTATGTAGCGACCGGGCTGTGTGCATGCTTGGTCGCCGCGTATCGATCGAGCTTGGCTTGTCCGTGGTCCGATTGTCGTACTCGAGCTTGTCCGTGGCCGAATTGGATACATGTCTGTTTCCTTCGGACAATCGGTATTTAGTGGTTTGATTGAGATTTGAACAAGATTTTACCGCAAGGCTCTTTGTAAAGATATCTTTACGAAGATTACTTTTTCGTAAAAATGTTAATGCTGATTTTTACGGACTTTTAGACATTGATTCCGTCGTGACCGATTTTGACCCCAACAGTAAAGATGAACCCTCAATCACCAAGTTAATAAAAAGTTTATTCAGTTTTTATCAAAGATTGTTCTTTGTATAAAATATCGGTCTTTAGGATTCAAAGAGAGATTCTTTGTTGTTCTATTGATTTGGTGAGTCTAGTTTGTTTGTGCAAATCAAACAAGCTCAGTACACAGATTGAGAGAGTCAATCACATCGTTTCCATCATCCATCAGATTGAGAGATTCAATCAAACATTCATCCGCAAATCCACTCCTGTCCATCCCTTGATCCGGCTTGAGAGAGACATCAGTCCACCAAGCAAGATCCCACCTTCACGCCACCTCCATTCCCTGTTCTTGTTGAGAGATAAATCAGTCCAGCAACTTGAATCCATCAGCCATCTCTATCCTTTCCTTATTTTGTTTCATTTTGCATCATATAGTTCTAGATTTTCCATTCAATATAAAAAAACCCATAAAAAGTCATATTTTCTTCTGTTCTTCATTTATCATTTAGTTTTCTTTCAGTTCATCATTTTAATCCATAAAAACTCATAAAAATATTACTCTTTTGATTCAGGTACAAAACCGGCCAACTCTCTCTCCATTGCAGCCGCCTAGCCGCACCATTGCAATCCGCTTGTCCTGTCCAGTCCGAGTCCTTGAACCTCAGTCTATCCATTTGAGTAGTCTGAATCCCAGCCTGTAACACGTTCCCTATTGGTGGGTGAACAATCCAACACTTGGTGAATTCTGCTTCACAATGATAGGAAGAGCCGACATCAAAAGATCAAAAAGCAACGTCGCTATAAACGCTTGGCTGCCACAAGCCAGTTATCCCTGTGGTAACTTTTCTGACACCTCTAGCTTCAAATTCCGAAGGTCTAAAGGATCGATAGGCCACGCTTTCACGGTTCGTATTCGTAGTGAAAATCAGAATCAAACGAGCTTTTACCCTTTTGTTCAACACGAGATTTCTGTTCTCGTTGAGCTCATCTTAGGACACCTGCGTTATCTTTTAACAGATTTTCCGTCCCAGCCAAACTCCCCACCTGACAATGTCCTCCGCCTGGATTGACCCGCCGAAGCGAGTCTTGGGTCTAAAAGAAGGGGTTGTTACCCCGCCTCCGATTCGTAGAGGGTCAAGATGACGAGGAAGACAGGATATTGCCTTGTCCAAGGTCGTGACGTCCCATTTGATAGTCACTTGCTTGGTCGCAATATTAGATCAAATGCCAGGTGCGTAATCACGTCCCGAGCACGTGGTACACCTATCTTGACGCACGTGGGACGTCACCGGATCTAATATTGCCCCTGTACCACCTGAGCACGGTCGTTTATGTGTCGCAATGACGTCCCACTGAGCAATATGTGACGTCCTAATCAAATGCCCCTTATGTGTCCGAACAGTGCTTTGGGACATGCAGCCAGCCATGTGGAGCAAAAGGTGCCGCCGCACATGCGTCCGGAGCCATGCGAAGCGACACACGGGCTGCCACCAACCTGAAGCTGATTGGCTGGTGTCTCCTATAAATACCCCACGACCACTGCTCATTTCAACACATCCAGACCTGTCCAAACCAGGTTAAAAACATGAGAGAAAAGTAGAAAAAGAAAGCAAGTGGTTCCGAGCTATTTCGAGAGTTTTAGAGAGTTTTCGAGATCAGTTCTCTACTGATTTTGAGTCATCGCCTTGGGAAGGTTCTGTCCAACTGAAGGTCAATCAAATGAAGATAAGCTCAGATGGGAATCGAGTCAACGTGGCCAGAGACAAAGAGAGAGAAGCAAAATGTCGACTTAGAGTGTAGTCGATTCTAACCGAGAAGGCCAGTTCCGTCCGATCGACGATTCTCTACGATTGTGACGCGGAAGCTCTGTCCAAATGATTTCGTCCAGGTCAGTCAGTTCCTTTGATGATCAAGTGGAGGTGCTGTTCGGATTTAGTTCTGATCCACGGGTTCAGATCAGTCAAAGTTCTGCTCGATACTCCGCCGGGAAGTCCAAAGAACTGTCCAGAAGCTAGAGGAGTTTCTGTCCGAATCCAGAATAGTCCGTCCAGACCTGTTAGTGTCTTCATGATCAAGCCGAGGGTCTGTCCAAGTCGAGGTCAGTTCAGTCCAGTCCAGTCAAGGCATCCCTTGGGTTTTGGCCAAGTCCTCTCCGATCAACCAGCTGCTTCTCGCCTAGAACACTGTGAGTTGGTTTTGTGTGAATTCCACTTGGAATTTAGGGTAGTTTTGTGAGTTGGTTTGTTTGAATTCCACTTGGAATTTAGGGTAGAATGAGTCGCATATAGAGTAGATTGATCACGCTATTGAATGGTAGAGTCCATAGGGTTATTTTATTTATGGAACCGGACAGTTTAGCAAGGGCTAAGCTGAGATGAATGGAATTAAGACTGAGTTAATAACCTGACTAGGACTAGGGCTAGGATGCATCATGTTTTCTATTATTGCGTGTTGATATTGTTGAGTGCAGGTTCCCGTTATCTTTAAAGATAGTTCCCAGCGGGAGGCTGGACTATCTGGGTAACAGTTTGATTGTGTTGTTTAGTATTGATATTATTGTTTAGTAGTTAGTAGTAAGGGTCTTAGGCCATATTGGCCGGACTACTGGTACTATTGGTTTGTGTTGTAGAGTCGAGTGTCTAGTTTGGATCTGGAACTTTAGCCTTAGGTTAGGTTCTAGATTGAGTTTGTGTTGTGTGAGTGTTGCCGACAGTATGTGCGTAACCCGCCCATGCTAGGCTTGTTTGGGGTTGATTAGTGTTTCCCCGGCCTCATACCCAGCGGGTTCAAGGAAACCCTTATTCGCTGGATCGGGAAGACTCAGATGAACAGTGTCATGTACTATGGCTGAGTATTACACGACGGTGTAATGTGGCAGTGACCCGAAGGACTGTGGGCTGTCGCGCGGTGACCCGAAGGACTGTGGGCCGCGGTCGGTTGAAAGTTCCTTCTTCTGGCCTTTGTGGTAGGGAGGTAGGATATTGCCGATAGAGAGGAGGAACACGAAGTCACCAGGGCCCAGGTTAGAGTGTTGTGTTAGAGTGTCGTAGAGGGTTATGGAACCCTTGAGTCAGTGTAGCACCGATATACGGTGTTACGAGTTAGATCGAGTCGTAGATACTCATAGTCTTATTATTGTGAATGTGTTTGTGGTTGATTGATTTGCTTGCAGGTTCTGACATTAAGTCGTAAGTCTGGTTTAGGTACCGGATTAGGCTTGGTGTGTATTTGGTTAGTGTAGGCCTGACGTTGGCCTGTATGTGTTTGAGTGATTGCTTGTGAAGGGTGGTGGATATTAAAGCTATGCGGTATCATTGGTTGGCCGATCATGTTCTTGTTTGATTGTTGGTCGATCGAATAATGATACTTGTATAGTCTAAGTGTCTAACACTACATGAGTACTGAACTCAGGTGCATATATGGTTAACTAGGGATTGGTTGTTGACATGTTTTAATGCAGGTTCCCGTTACTTGAAGCTAGATCATGGCAGGACGCCAAGTCTAACTTAGTAACGATTTGCTTAGCCTTAGCTTTTATTGCATGCTAGGGCTAGATTGATTGTTATTTTGGGTTGTCTGGGTTAGAGTCTAGGTTGTGGGTAGAGGCCGCCAGCTCGCTGAGTAACATTAGGTTACTCATCCAACTCCATTGTCCTTTTTGCAGGTTGCTTTAGGTAAGGATGATCGGATAGCTTGGTGCTGGACGTTAGGACCGCCGGTGTAGATTTTCATGCCTTTTGTAAACGGTATTGAGTTATGTGTTTTTGTTGGCTCGATTTGGCATTAGGCCGGGCCAAGTCTCGAATTATTCAATGTATGAATATTTCTTAAATCAATAAAGTAATTGTTTTATATGCGCATCATGAGTACTCTTATATTTGACTAGTCCGGTCTAACACAACGTTAGGTCGTAGTACGGGTTGAAAAGCCTTAGGCCTCGATCTAACGGAAAACGCTAACTCTTGGCCGGGTTGCAAAGCCTTGTGCCTTGACGCAGCGGGACGAGTTAGTGGATGAACTAGTCTAGGACGTGGAGTAAATTTGTGACTCTGGCCGGATCGTCCCTAACCTGTCACGTAGCGCTTCCGGACCATGGTGTTGGTTTGGACGGTCAGTCATGTTCTTGTTTGATTGTTGGCTGGCCGGTTGGCCTTTCATCTCCAACCCTGGTGTGGGTCGTCTGTCGGTCATGTTCTTGTTTGATTGTTGGCCGGTGGGTCGACCTATGCTTAGGACGGTTCGGGGGTGTTACAGACGGGGTGGCTGCTTTGTTGAGCCATCCCACGGAATCGAGAGCTCTAAGTTGGCTATTTTTGGTAAGCAGAACTGGCGATGCGGGATGAACCGGAAGCCGGGTTACGGTGCCCAACTGCGCGCTAACCTAGAACCACAAAGGTTGTTCGTCGATTAAGACAGCAGGACGGTGGTCATGGAAGTCGAAATCCGCTAAGGAGTGTGTAACAACTCACCTGCCGAATCAACTAGCCCCGAAAATGTATGGCGCTGAAGCGCGCGACCTATACCGGCAGTCGGGGCAAGAGCCAGGCCGCGACACACGGTCGCTGCAAAACCTAGGGCGCGAGCCCGGGTGGAGCGGCCGTCGGTACAGATCTTGGTGGTAGTAGCAAATATTCAAATGAGAACCTTGAAGGCCGAAGAGGTGTTGCGGGCACAGAAACCGTACCTGAACCAATGCTCAGCCAGATAAGCAACAACTGCACAACAACTACCTCACTAGAGCTACCTGCGACCAAGGTTCATTCAAAGAAGTGCATCTCAACCACCAGAAGGAATTCTGGCATGAAATCAATTTTCACAGAAGGCCAGCTCAATCATTCATCCCTTAAGCTTGGAATTACAAGAAAAGCTTCATGGAGGAAGAAGTTATGAATTTTACAAGTCGGAGGTTTCCCAGCCCATCCGTTTGCGAGTATCGGCCCTTAGAAGAGAAAATCAGCCAAACCAAGAAGCGGCCCGGGCCAAAATCAATTATGGATCTCAAGAGGGACCTTTTTTGGATCCGAAAATCCAAGAATCTGGAGAAAAGGCTCAGTGAAGTTGAAGATATAACCATTTTCCCCAAACCCGGTTATAAGGAGCCGATTATGGAAAGATTGCATAATCAGTTGGTCCAACCATTACCAAATCGAGATCAGGCAACCAAGACATACCCTACACGATCCAACAATTCCAGAAGAGTTTAGATGGACCAGCATGCAGAGGAACAGGCGAATCTTTGCCATGTTCACAGGAGGAGTAAATGAGTATTCACTACAACTCTTTGAAGACCAACGGCCATATTCTTCATATGTGGACTAAGGAGTATTTCAGGAAGGCTTTCAGATCATGGGCATATCCAGAAGCTGTCTAGATACAAGGCTCAATCAAGTTTCCTTTGGAGAGGCTCAAATCAAGCCTAACGGCTAGCTATCTTCAAGGAGCCTAGCTTATGATTTTTCTACTTAATTTTCGTGTACTTTGTTATAGTAGTCCCTGTGTCGAGCCTATATAAGCTCAGGTCATAGTTCATTGTAAAGCACCCTTGAACATTTTAAAGTAATAAGAAATCGTTTTCTTTTAAACAAAGTTGTGTATTCTTTGTTGTTATTTCTCTAGTTCTTTGTGTGTGATTCACTAAGTCCTAAAGAAGCCACGTCCAGGGAGCCTTGTGTGATTCAAGACCATCTGTTCGTCCATTGATTGAGAGAGTCAATCCATATCCATCTATCCATTCCATCCATCGATCCAGCTTGGAACAGATTCATATCAAGCAAGCCGGATTCCATCCTCAGTCCATTCTCCATCCACTGATCCTTGTTGAGAGAGACGCACGTCCAGCAACAAAGATCCCATCAACCATCTCTATCCTTCTCTTGTTTTTATTTTCACTTTGCATCATATAGTTCTAGATCGGCCATTTGATATAAAACCCATAAAAAGTCATATTTTCTTATGTTCTTCATTATCATTTAGTTTTTTCTTCTATATCATCATTTTAAATCCATAAGAATCATATTTGCTTCAGTTTATCTTCTCATATAGTACTTTCTGTTCTTCTCAAAAATCATAAAACTCATAAAAAGGGTTCCTAACTGTTTCAGGTATAACTGGCCGTCCTATTCCTCATTGCAGCC
>NW_026016476.1:12500-15000 GCF_020379485.1 Brassica napus
AAGTCACACTATATTAAAAGACAAAAGATATTTTGTTAACCTCATTTTAAAGAGTGCCAAAATAAATACTATAGCAGGACCGGCCAGCCTTATTGAAGGCCATGGCCCGGCTCACTTAGTGATGCCTAAAGGCACGCATTTAGAAATCTCTAATGCATTATATTCTCCTAAATCAAAGAGAAATCTGTTAAGTTTCAAAGACATTCGCATGAATGATCTACATGTTGAAACTAGGGGCGAGGGAAAGAAAGAATTACTCTTGATTTATGAAAATGCCCAAGGCCATAAGAAAGTCCTAGAGACTATCCCTGCTATATCAATAGGCCTCTATTGTGCCAATATAAAATCGAGTGAGGCTAACACTTAAATTCCTAATGAGTTCAGAGAAGCCTTTAAACAATGGCATGAAAGGCTTGGCCATCCTGGCAGATCCATGATGCGCAAAATAATCTCGAGCTCAACTGGCCATTCCTTGAAAGATAGGATAACTATCCCTATGAGCATTACATGTATTCCATGCTCACAAGGGAAATTAATAATAAGGCCATCACCTGGAAAGGTGAGTAAGGAAACATTAAACTTTCTGGAAAGAATACATGGTGATATATGTGGACCAATACACCCACCTTGTGGGACATTTCGATATTTTATGGTCCTCATTGACGCATCGACCAGATGGTCGCATGTTTGTCTATTATCATCTAGAAACTTAGCATTGGCAAGACTATTGGCACAGATCATAAGACTGCGAGCCCATTTTCCAGATTTTCCACTAAAGACTATACGTCTTGACAATGCAAGCGAATTCAGTTCCCAAGCTTTTAATGATTACTGTATGTCCATGGGGGTAAGTGTGGAACACTCCGTGGCACATGTACATACACAGAACGGATTGGCCGAATCCTTCATTAAAAGAATCCAGTTGATTGCTCGACCATTACTCATGAGGTCGAAGCTACCAGTATCAGCTTGGGGACATGCGGTATTACATGCTGCTGAATTAATACGCATAAGGCCATCCAGTGAACATAAATATTCTCCATCCCAATTACTCTCGGGTCATGAACCAGACGTATCCCATATCAAAACATTTGGATGTTCTGTGTACGTCCCTATTGCTCCACCACAGAGAACAAAAATGGGACCTCAAAGGAGGATGGGAATATATGTTGGTTTTGATTCTCCAACCATTATTAAATATCTTGAGCCTACTACTGGAGATTTATTTAAGGCCAGATATGCTGATTGTCATTTTGATGAATCAGAGTACCCAACATTAGGGGGAGAAAATAACAAGCTGGGCAAAGAAATTGTATGGAATCAAACATCCTTATCATGGCAAGATCCTCGGACTCAATCATGTGATTTAGAAGTCCAGAAAATAATACATATGCAAAAGCTAGCTAATCAATTGCCTGATTCCTTTGCTGACCCGAAAAGAGTGACTAAGTCCTATATACCAGCTTGTAATGCACCAATAAGTATTGATGTCCATGATGGACACAATCAAGTGG
The DNA here is from genome assembly GCF_020379485.1 of Brassica napus. NCBI lineage: Eukaryota > Viridiplantae > Streptophyta > Magnoliopsida > Brassicales > Brassicaceae > Brassica > Brassica napus. The sequence goes on from NW_026016476.1 coordinate 14,015, forward strand.
CTACAGAGTCTAAAGCACGTCTTAAGCGTGGTAGACCAATTGGTTCCAAAGATAAAAGACCTCGGAAACTAAAGAAAGGTGCGAAAGAAACCGAGGTCATAGATTGTCCAGACAAGGCCGAAATGGCCATGCCTAAGGTACCAACCAATGAGACTCGGGACGCCGAGCCTCATGGTACTGAAGGTGCTAATGATGAGATCTCAATTAATTATTTAATGTCTGGGACAAGATGGAACCGGAAAGATGTCGACATCAATGATATATTTGCATACCAAGTAGCCCTTGATGTGATGGACTTAGATGAGGATCATGAACCCACGTCTATACTAGAGTGCACTCAAAGATCAGATTGGCTCAAATGGAAAGAAGCCATAAACGTGGAGTTAGAATCATTTAAGAAAAGGAATGTCTTTGGATCGATTATCCGGACACCTTATAATGTTAAACCAGTGGGATATAAGTGGGTATTTGTGAGGAAGAGAAATGAACATGGTGTTATTGTAAGATACAAAGCACGGCTTGTAGCACAAGGATTCTCACAAATACCAGGAATCGATTATGAGGAGACATACTCCCCTGTGGTGGATGCAACTACATTTCGATTTTTAATAAGTCTGGCCATCAAAGAAAATTTGGATATGCGGTTAATGGATGTTGTAACCGCATACCTTTATGGTCCACTGGATAATGAAATATATATGAGATTACCAGAGGGTGTTGAGCTTAAAGCTAATAAAGGTTCTCGAGAAGAACACTGCATAAGGCTGAACAAATCCTTATATGGACTTAAGCAAAGTGGTCGAATGTGGTATAATCGCTTAAGCGAATACCTTGCCAAAGTTGGCTATAAGAACGACCCTATCAGTCCATGTATCTTTATAAAGAAGTTTGCAAACAATGGATTTGTTATCATAGCAGTGTATGTTGATGATTTGAACATCATTGGAACCCCTGGGGAAATCACCCAAACAGTTGAATATCTCAAG
>NW_026016476.1:25000-27500 GCF_020379485.1 Brassica napus
TATGTTGATTGATTGAATCTGAAATCTGACAAACCCTAATGAAGGAATCGAAACCCTAAACCCTAAAGTTAGAAATCGATTTTAAGATTGATATTGCTTGTTTGATTTCTTGCCTACTTTTGAAGTTTAGGAATGTTAGATTGTTCTTCTTGAAATAATCTAACTAAGAACACAAAATACTTAAGGCCTTGAAACCTTAACATAAGGTTGATAAGAATTCAAAGATTGGAAACCCTAGGGATTATGAAAAGAAGTAAGATAAGGTAGATTGTTTTACATGAAACCGAACATTATAATGCATTCACAATTGATTAAGACAAGATCGACCAGCATATAGATCATACGAGTTTAGGTTGTTAGAAAACCTATAGAACCGTGTGGTTCATGATTGATAGCACCATGGTCGTCTAGAATTGTTTGAATATCATGAATGCGTAAGACATGTTGTGGCCGAGCTTGTTTATATCATGCGGCCACGTGATCATATTGTGAACCTAATACATTACATGATAATATGATTCAGATGTCGAAAATAGCAAACAGAGACTATGCACCCCTCAATCTCTCCGGAGACAATTACTTGCAGTGGGCACTAGACACAAGGATTAGTCTAAAGTCCAAGGGACTCGGTGATACTATCATCGAAGACAACAATGAGAATGAAAAGAACCGATACAGAGCCTTAGGCCTTATGCGTCATCATCTCATTGATGGTCTTAAAGATCAGTACATGACAATCGAGAATCCACTAGATCTTTGGATGGCTTTAAAGAATAGATATGATCACCACAGGATGGTGTTGCTTCCAAAAGCAAGGCATGATTGGATGCATCTAAGATTCTTAGACTATAAGTCAGTGGATGATTACAACTCAGCTCTATTCAAGATTGTCTCAATACTAAAGCTGTGTGGTGAAGAAGTAACCGATAGCATGATGCTTGAAAAGACCTATACGACTTTCAATCACTCGAATTCTGTGTTGCAAGAGCAATACAGGACAAAGGGCTTTGCCACATATACTGATCTGATCTCATGTCTACTCTTGGCCGAGGCAAACAATGAACTCCTACTAAAGAGTAACGGAGTTAGACCGGCCGGGACAGCACCACTACCCGAAGCCCATGAGGTTGAAAAGAAAGATCCCAATGAGACCTACTTCGTCCAAGACAACAAGAAACCATACGGCAATAGCCGTGGTGGATTCAAGAGGCGTGGACGTGACAACTCAAACGGCCGAGACGGCTACTCAACTGGCCGGAAAGGAAACCACAATAACCGTGGTCGTGGTTCCAATTACGGCCGGGGTCGAGGCAGCTACGGCCGCGGACGAGGTGGCATATCCAAACCATCTTACACGTCCAACAAGTCTCTATGCCACAGATGCGGGAGTGACAACCATTGGGCCAAGAACTGTAGAACTCCGAAACACTTGTGCGACCTCTACCAAGAGAGCCTCAAGAACAAGAACCCGGAGGCAAACATGATCCAAGAAAACGTCCATGAGGACAAAGGATATGGGTATGATGCTGACAATGAATCCGACAAGGATAACCAAGATGACCTAATGGATTTTGAGACATCCGATTGTCTCAAGGACTAGTTTTCGAATCACATTGTCTTATTGCTTTATGTTTTGATTTGGTGTTTTTATTTTATGTAATGGAATTTTTAATAAGAAGAGTTTTAAACATCTTATGAAGTCTCTAAAGTTTAGAAAATTTTATTTATAGAATGAATGATGAGATGAGTATACTTGTGGTGGATAGTGGCACAAGTCACACAATACTTAGAGACAAAAGGTACTTTATAAATCTCACAATGCAAAGTGCAAAGGTACATACCATTGCGGGTGAGGCTAGCCTGATTGAAGGTCACGGCCAAGCCTATGTGATGATGCCTAAGGGCACTCACCTAGAGATCAAAACCGCCTGTATTCCCCAAGCTCTAGAAGAAGCTTATTGAGTTTCAAGGATATAAGATTGAACGGTTTTCATCTTGAAACATGGGAAGAAGGAAACAAGGAGTTCCTTAACATTATTTCGATCACCAAGGGCAATAAGAAGATCCTAGAGACTATACCCGCAATGTCTACTGGTCTATACTATGCAAGGATCAGTATGATCGAGGCAAATGCCTCCGAGCTATTCACTTTATGGCATAACCGGCTTGGCCATCCCGGAACAAGTATGATGCGAAAGTTGATAATGAATTCACAAGGGCACATGATCAAAGGAGTGATCCCATATAAAAATCTCACATGTGCAGCATGTGCACAAGGGAAACTCATTACTAGGCCATCACCAGCCAAGGTTAACAAAGAAACCTTAAACTTTCTGGAAAGGATTCAAGGAGATATATGTGGACCAATACACCCACCTTGTGGGACGTTTAGATACTTCATGGTCCTCATTGATGCATCGACCAGATGGTCGCATGTCTGCCTACTATCCACTAGGAACCTAGCCTTTGCACGGCTGCTTGCCCAAATGATAAGGCTGAG
>NW_026016476.1:45000-47207 GCF_020379485.1 Brassica napus
AGCCCACTGCTAGGGCTTTCGGGGAAACGACCATGGCCTACGGATCGATTAGACTCGCTGTGTCAAAGCGGAACCGTGACAAACATCACAGAGTTTCTAGTCGTCGACCGCCGCATCTTACAACATTATCATGGGACGCCATGGCTGAACACCATGCGCGCAATCCCATCAACCTACCATCTTTGCCTCAAGTTCCCGACCCCTAACGGAGTCGAGGTAATCTGGGGAAATCCAAGAGTTTCTCAGGTTTGTTTCGCCGCGGAACTAAAACGAAGAGACCGATCCTCGAAATTACTCCTAAGAAAGCGGAGAAAGAGACCTCCAGCAGAGATACGCGAAGTCAGGATCAGCGGAATTCTTCTGGCAATCTCGTATCTCTTTCGCAGCTCTAGATGAAAACGCGAGCCAACTTGTGAACCCGTGGTAACGATCTGTCTCGACGAAGCCTTCCCAGAACGCTGCGTCGAGATCGGAGCCAATCTCCACGAGCCTTTAAAGACAGAACTCATAACCTGTCTTAAAAAGAACCTTAATAATTTCGTGTGGGCTGCAGAAGATATGCCAGGAATCGACATTAACATAACATGTCACGAGCTGAACATCGACCCAACATTCAAACCCGTCAAACAGAAAAGACGGAAGCTGGGACCCGAACGTGCTACCGCAGTAAACGATGAGGTCAAAAAACTGCTTAAAGTTGGGTCGATAACGGAAGTAAGATACCCCGACTGGCTCGCCAACCCCGTAGTAGTCAAAAGAAAAACGGGAAGTGGCGAGTTTGCGTAGATTTTACCGACCTAAACAAGGCATGTCCAAAGGATAGCTTCCCTCTACCACATATCGATCGATTGGTAGAAGCAACGGCGGGCAACGAACTCCTATCCTTCATGGACGCTTTCTCAGGCTATAATCATTAGGATGAATCCCGACGATCGTGAGAAGACTGCGTTCATTACCGATCGCGGAACCTATTGCTATGAGGTAATGCCCTTCGGCTTAAAAACGCTGCAGCAACTTACCAACGACTCGTGAACCGAATGTTCTCCAAACAACTCGGAAAAACGATGGAAGTTTATATCGACGACATGCTGTCAAATCCTCAAAGCAAGGGATCACGTGTCACATCTCGAAGAATGCTTCGCACAACCAAACTCCCATAACATGAAGCTCAACCCGACGAAATGCAGATTCGCCGTGGCATCAGGAGAATTCCTCGGCTACTTGGTCACCAACCGCGGTATCGAAGCAAATCCAAACAGATCAACGCTCTAGTCGAGATGGCTTCGCCGAAGAATAAACGGGAAGTCCAAAGACTGACCGGCAGAATCGCAGCACTTAACCGATTTATCTCACGATCAACAGATAAGTGCCTGCCCTCTACGACGTCCTGCGAGGAAATAAAAAATTCGAATGGACGGAAGAGTGCGAAAAACGCCTTCCAACAGCTGAAGCGTTATTTAGCTACTCCTCCAGTCCTCGCAAAACCCGTGGAAGGAGAGCCTTTGTTCTTGTACATCGCGGTATCGGCAACAGCCGTAAGCGGAGTCCTGATCAGGGAAGACGCGGGGAGCAGAAACCTATTTTTTACATAAGCAAAACCTTGCTGGATGCCGAATCTAGGCATCCGTTGATGGAAAAATTGGCGTGCGCGGTCGTAACATCGGCCCGAAAACTACGACCATATTTCCAATCCCACACGATTGTTACCCTCACGACTTTTCCCTTACAGACAATTTTGCATAGCCAAGTCAATCAGGCCGATTGGCGAAGTGGGCGGTCGAGTTGAGCGAGTATGACATCGAATACCGACCAAGGACGAGCGCAATCACAGGTGCTCGCGGACTTTTTGTCGAACTTCCAACGGGAGCAATAACCAACGAGGAACCAAATCCACCTGGCTCCTCCACGTCGACGGATCTTCATCCAAGCAAGGATCGGGTATCGGGATCCGTCTCACATCTCCAACAAAGCGAGATCCTGGAAACAATCGTTCAGACTGGAATTCCATGCCTCAACAACGAGGCCGAATACGAAGCATTGATCGCAGGTCTACGTTTGGCTCACAGCTTAAAAATACGCAATCTCCACGCTTACTGCGACTCCCAGTTAGTGGCCAGTCAATTCAGCGGAGATATGAAGCCAGAGACGAACGGGATGGACGCGTACCTCAACTGGTCCAAGGTCTAGCTCAAGACTTCGACTGTTTC
>NW_026016477.1:5000-10000 GCF_020379485.1 Brassica napus
AAGACTATGAGTAACTACGACTCGATCTAACTTGTAACACCGTATATCGGTGCTACACTAACTCGAGGGTTCCATAACCCTCTACGACACTCTAACACAACACTCTAACCTGGGCCCTGGTGACTTCGTGTTCCTCCTCTCTATCGGCAATATCCTATCTTCCTACCACAAAGGCCAGAAGAAGGAACTTTCAACCGACCGCGGCCCACAGTCCTTCGGGTCACCGCGCGACAGCCCACAGTCCTTCGGGTCACTGCCACATTACACCGTCGTGTAATACTCAGCCATAGTACATGACACCGTTCGTCTGAGTCTTCCCGATCCAGCGAATAAGGGGTTTCCTTGAACCCGCTGGGTACGAGGCCGAGGAAACACTAATCACCCCTACACAAGCCTAGTATGGGCGGGTTACGCACATACTGTCGGCACACTCACAACAAAACAAACTCAATCTAGAACCTAACCTAAAGCAAAGTTCCAGATCCTAACTAGACACTCGACTCTACAACACAAACCAATAGTACCAGTAGTCCGGCCTATATGGCCTAAGACCCTTAGTACTAACTACTAAACAATAATATCAATACTAAACAACACAATCAAACCGTTACCCAGATAGTCCAGCCTCCCGCTGAGAAACTATCTTTAAAGATAACGGGAACCTGCACTCAACAATATCAACACGCAATAATAGAAAACATGATGCATCCTAGCCCTAGTCCTAGTCAGGTTATTAACTCAGTCTTAATTCCATTCATCTCAGCTTAGCCCTTGCTAAACTGAGTCCGGTTCCATAAATAAAATAACCCTAAGGACTCTACCATTCAATAACGTGATCATTCTACTCTATATGCAGACTCGATCTACCCTAAATTCCAAGTGGAATTCAAACAAACCAACTCACAGTGTTCTAGGCGAGAAGCAGCTGGTTGATCGGAGAGGACTTGGCCAAAACCCAAGGGACGCCTTGACTGGACTGGACTGGACTGATCTTGACTTGGACACAACCTCGGCTTCATCATGAAGAAACTGACACGTCTGGACCGACTGATCTGACAGAACCTCCTTTAGCTCTGGACAGTTCTTCGGACTTCCCGCGGAGTATCGAGCAGAACTTCGACTGATCTGAACCCGTGGAACTGAACTAATCTTGGACAGCACCTCCACTTGATTGTAGGAGAATATGACTGGCTTGGACGGATTGAATTGGACAGAGCTTCCGCGTCACAATCGTAAAGAATCGCCGATTGGACGGAACTGGCCTTCTCGGTCTTCAGAATCGATCAAACTCTAGATCGAACACTTTCTTTCTCTCTCTCTCTCTCTCTAGCCACGTTGACTTGATTCCCATCTGATCTGATCTTCATTTGATTGACCTTCAGTTGGACAGAACCTTCCCTAGGCGCTGACTCGAAATCAATAGAGAACTGATCTCGAAAACTCTCTAAAACTCTCGAAATAGCTCGGAATCACTTGCTTTCTTTTTCTACTTTTCTCTCATGTTTTGAAATGGTTTGGACAGGTCTGGATGTGAAGAAATGAGCTGGGGTCGTGGGGTATTTATAGGAGACACCAGCCAATCAGCTTCAGGTTGGTGGCAGCCCGTGTGTCGCTCCGCATGGCTCCGGACGCATGCACGGCGACACCTCGTGCTCCACATGGCTGGCTGCATGTCCAGGACACATGCAGGACGCCACCACTCCTCCCAGATGTCAGGCTGCATGACTGGAGCTCATGCAAGGCGCCACACATCCTCACACATGTCGATCAGCATGCTTCGGTTGCATGCGTCGCGACATCTCGTGCTTGGCCGATCCACCTCGTGCTCCACATGGCTGGCTGCATGTCCAGGACACATGCAGGACGCCACCACTCCTCCCAGATGTCAGGCTGCATGACTGGAGCTCATGCAAGACGCCACCCCAGCACACACATGTCGATCAGCATGCTTCGGTTGCATGTGCGGAGACACCTCGTGCTTGGCCGTTCCACCTCGTGCTTCTATGTGTCAAGCTGCATGTTCAGCTTTCATGCACGTCTACACCTCCTCCTTGTGTTGACACTCAGCTGCTGATGTGATAGACAGAACGTCCTGGCCATATGCATAGGGACACCTCGAGCTTCCCGGTTGATTTGTGCGATTTCGGTCTTTCTGGTGAATTTTCGTCCCGCGATCAATCCCGAATATTTTTCCGCTCCCGTTCTGATTCTCTAAATATTTTTAATAAACTCCAGATGAATACTGAGATCCTCTAAAAATATTTCCCGAGCCTCCGGCTTCTTCCAATAATTTCGAAAAACCGAAATTAGGGTTTTTGACCAACTTCGGGTTTTCCTGTCGTGCTTCAATCCCATCGTGCTTGCTTCCCGTCGTGCTTGCTTCCCGTCCTGCTTAATTCCCGTCCTGCTTCCGACTTATAATGTCTTCAGAATAATATTTTACTGATACGAAGATATTCCGAGAAAACTTCGCGATGAAGAAACGTCAATCTTCCAAAACGTCGAGCTTCTAAACCGTCGTGCTTCAAAAATGTAATTCTTCCAAAACTGCCGTATGATCAATCTAAGACATTTCTAACAATGGTAGAGCAGCTTATCTCAACTCATGCTTCACTCACGATCCATTCTTCGACCTTCTCGTACTTCAAATTTCCCGATCGATCTGTATTGCCCGCGACTCAACCACAAAGATACTCGACCATTCTCTCTCTCTTTTTTTTTTTTTTTTTTTTTTTTTTTTTAACGGGTTTCTACATTCTCCCCCCCTTAATAGAATTCGTCCTCGAATTCTTAGTTGCGCAATTGCTCGTCTTCACAACATTCTCCACTCGTTTCCATAACCTCTTTACTCTGTCCACCACGGTTCCTTGAGTGTCCTCTTCAAGGTCTCCACAATCGTCTTCATATCTCTTGACTGAGTCGTCCTCTTCCTCTTATTCTGCCATAACACCTTGATTGTCCATGATACTATCTTGTCCAGATTCCTCAAATCCTTTCTCGATCTTCGTCTTCCCAACTACTGATGAAGTCCTTTCCCAACGAAGTTTTGTTTCCTCCCATCTGTCCAGTCCATACCACAGCCCAGTCCCTCTGAACCTGTCTCTCCTCTCTTTGCTTCGGGTTTGGGTTTGGCCTCGAACTCCCTCCACTTTAAGGTTTCATCCCTTAAAGTTCCGATCAACAAACATACTTACTCGCTGCAACTCAAAAGAACACTTAACACACAAGTTAGTAGACAACTAATCCCAATAGTCTACTAAGAACAACCTAGCAATGCTAACCAGCAACCTAACAGTTCTACCCAAGCAACCTAACAGTTCTAGATTCCACTATCTCAATCCTAATTCCTAAAACCACAAATCCTATCGCTGGACGTGACCGGTTTCCCTAATGCCTTTTGTGACTCATTTTGACTCGATAAATATTTAAAACCGATTAAATCATGAGTTCCGGAAGCATGGACGAAACCATGCTCTGATACCACCTCTGTAACACCCCCGAACCGTCCTAAGCATAGGTCGACCCACCGGCCAACAATCAAACAAGAACATGACCGACGGACGACCCACACCAAGGGTTGGAGATGAAAGGCCAACCGGCCAGCCAACAATCAAACAAGAACATGACTGACCGTCCAACCCAACACCATGGTCCGGAAGCGCTACGTGACGGGCTAGGGACAATCCGGTCAGAGTCACAAACTTTACTCCACGACCTAGACCAGTTCATCCACTAACTCGTCCCGCTGCGTCAAGGCATAAGGCTTTGCAACCCGTACCTAGAGTTAGCGTTTTCCGTTAGATCAAGGCCTAAGGCTTTTCAACCCGTACCTCGACCTAACGTTGTGTTAGACCGGACTAGTCAAATATCAGAGTACTCATGAAGCGCATATAAAACAATTACTTTATTGATTCGAGAAATATCCATACATTGATATAATTCGAGACCGGTCCCGGCCTAATGCCAAATCGAGTCAACTAAACACAAATCCACAATACCGTTTACAAAAGGCATGAAAATCTACACCGGCGGTCCTAACGTCCAGCACCAAGCTATCCGATCATCCTTACCTAAAGCGACCTGCAAAAAGGACAACGGAGTTGGATGAGTAACCTAGTATTACTCAGTGAGCTGGCGGCCTCTACCCGCAACCTAGACTCTACCCAGACAACCCAAAATAACAATCAATCTAGCCCTAGCATGCAATAAAAGCTAAGGCTAAGCAAACCGTTACTAAGTTAGACTTGGCCTCCTGCCATGATCTAGCTTCAAGTAACGGGAACCTGCATAAAAACAAGTCAACAAACAATCCCTAGTTAACCATATATACGCCTGAGTTCAATACTCATGTAGTGTTAGACACTTAGACTATACAAGTATCATTAATCGATCGACCAACAATCAAACAAGAACATGATCGGCCAACCAATGATACCGCATAGCTTTAATATCCACCACCCTTCACAAGCAATCACTCAAACACATACAGGCCAACGTCAGGCCTACACTAACGAAATACACATCAAGCCTAATCTGGTACCTAAACCAGACTTAGGACTTAATGTCATAACCTGCAAGCAAATCAATCAACCACAAACACAATCACAATAATAAGACTATGAGTAACTACGACTCGATCTAACTTGTAACACCGTATATCGGTGCTACACTAACTCGAGGGTTCCATAACCCTCTACGACACTCTAACACAACACTCTAACCTGGGCCCTGGTGACTTCGTGTTCCTCCTCTCTATCGGCAATATCCTATCTTCCTACCACAAAGGCCAGAAGAAGGAACTTTCAACCGACCGCGGCCCACAGTCCTTCGGGTCACCGCGCGACAGCCCACAGTCCTTCGGGTCACTGCCACATTACACCGTCGTGTAATACTCAGCCATAGTACATGACACCGTTCGTCTGAGTCTTCCCGATCCAGCGAATAAGGGGTTTCCTTGAACCCGCTGGGTACGAGGCCGAGGAAACACTAATCACCCCTAC
>NW_026016477.1:25000-141099 GCF_020379485.1 Brassica napus
GATGGGCGAAAAGGTGGGAATTGGGCAGTTTGTGTCTTTTCCCTTCCAACCGGTTGCAACTGTCCGCCCAGGCAGTTATTGGCCGACCTTTCTCTATAAATACAGACACTTGGGTGTCGAAAATGGCATCAAATTCCTTAGGGAAAACTCTGCCAAAATCGTGACAGAAAGAAAGAGAGAAAGAGAGAAGAAGGCCGGCCAAACCGAGACTGTGGGTGGTGGTGATCGGACTCCGACCAGAAGTTGGTCTGTGGGAAGAGGAGAGCATTTGGTGATGGCAACCAGAGGCAAGGAGAAGGATCTGGAGAAGGGCTTGAGCACTCCTGAGCGCACGCCCAAGGTGAGTGGGATGGACCGAACCATCCTACCATGGCCGCGGTGGAATTCCGTGTAGGCTGTGGTCGGATTGGTTGGACCAGACCCATCTCTTCCTTTTCCCTTACTATTCTACTTCATCTCTTCTATGTTCTGAATGTGTTGGATGATTCAGACACGTTCTGACTGAGCCATGGTCTTGGTCGGTACCCAGAAACCCTCCATGGCCTTGGTTGGGCTGGTGTGTTGAGATCTCATAGTTCCTGAAGGGATTATTGGGATCCGACCATGGATTGTTCTTAGTGATGATTTATCATGAATTATCATGGTTTCTAATTGGATTTATCAGTCCGATTTGATGGTGGTCAGTTATGGCCGGTTTAGTGGAATTTGGCCGAGTTCTAGGTGAAGGAGGCCGGTTCTGTCTAATCTGATTGTGGATTCTTCTTAGTTGGGAATTATCAGTAATTGTCATGAATTTTATTTAGTTTTTGGAGATGTATTAAAAATGGCCAGAAATGGGATTTAGCCTTGGTCGTTTGTGGTTCAGTGTGATTGATGGGTTAGATCACATTGGATCAGTCTGGCCGTGTGTTAAATGGTTGTTTGGGATGTCTTAGTTGATGTCCTGAGTATGGCCGAGTGCTTTGTTGACTGATCGGTTAGCTTAGAGAACTTAGTTTAAGGGAACCAAACCATGCAATGTTAGATGAGCTTACTAGGGTATCGGTTTGTTATGTACTTATGTTGTTGTGTTGTGTGTGTGTTGTGGTTTCAGGATCGGACCAGGACCGTGGCAAGGCCAAGGAACCGTGAGGACTTAGCTGTGGATGGATGTGTGGGTTATGGGATAGTATTGTATTATGACTTATGACTTAGCCTATTGTGCAACTGACTGATTGTATGGATCACATGTTTATATTTATACAATGAATGTTTTCTCTTGTCTATCTGGTCGTGCATTGATTGAATGAACCTCAAGATTTCGAAAATGACTTAGTGAATATGGAACTTTAAAACTGATGGAACTTAGAACCATGGTTTAGGTAAGGCACGGACCTAGTGGGACCTAAGGGTCAGGTTCGGGTCTTACAAGTTGGTATCAGAGCGGAGTTGATTCTAGGATTTGTTTGGGTTTGGGTTAGTCACCACACATCCGGCTGGTTCTCATGGTAAGGTCTGGTCGTTTTGCTTAGCCTTAGGGATTGTTGTGATTTATTTTGTTATATCATGTGAGCTGACATGATTGTTTACATGTGTTGAATCCCAAGGGTGGAAAAAGCAAGTCCAGATCTCGGAAGGGTAAGGATGGAGCTGGGGCATCCGGTCCAGTGGGTGCAGATGATGTGAATCTGGCCGCAACATTGCCAATCCAAGCGGATGGGGTTAATGTTGGGACTGGATTGCCTTCGGTTCAGCTCAACCCTACTGAGGTTCGTGTGGATGGAGCTGAGTTCCAGCTGGAACATGAGCCAGAACGAGCTGATGGAGCTAATGGAGCTGATGGGAATGGACGGCAGCAACAGGATGGGCTGGAAGGTGAAGGCGAATCTTCACAGACTGGCCGTCTTGGTGACCGTAATGGGGCTGCGGACGGCAGGGCAGCTGGTCCGGTGAACCAGGCTGCGGAACCATCCATGCATGAGGTTCTGGAGGTCATGAGAGCTATGAGTACTCAAATGTTGGCTTTGACTCAGGCGTTTACACCTTTGGGTCAGGACATACCGACTCATACTGCTATTCCTATAAGGAACCAGCAGGCTGGCCGAGCAGCAGCAGCTCCGGTAGCTGGTGGAGCAGCTCCGGTTCATGGGGAACAGGAAGCTGAGGTGATTGAGATTGACCCCCCAGCTAGGGCGACCAGGAAGGTGGATTACTTGAAGGTGCTGGAGCACATCACTCGTATGGGCACTAAACACTTTGCTGGAAGTGTTGACCCTCTTGAGGCGGATGAGTGGAGGAGCAGGTTGGCTCGTAACTTCAGCTCAAGCCGCTGCCCAGAGGACTACCAGAAGGACATTGCGGTTCACTTCTTGGAGGGAGATGCCCACAACTGGTGGTTGGCTCTTGACAAGCGCACCAATGGTACCATAGAGCGCTTTGAGGACTTTGAGGTTGAGTTCAACCACAAGTACTTCCCAGCTGAGGCATGGGACCGTTTGGAAGCTAAGTTCCTGGACTTGGTTCAGGGACGCAGGACGGTACGTGAGTACGAAGAAGAGTTCAACCGACTCAGGCGCTATGTGGGTAAGGAGTTGGAGGACGAGGCAGTTCAGGTTCGCCGGTTCATCAGAGGCCTTAGGGCTGAACTCCGGACCTATTGCTCAGTCCGTACCTTCTCCACTGTGTCTGAGCTGGTTGAGAGGATGGCCTTGCTTGAGGTCAACCTTGCGGATGAGCATAAGCAGAAGGTCAAAAGTGTGGTGGTGGCTTCAAGCCAGAGTGGTGACCGGAAGAGGAAAAGGGACCAGGCTGAAGAGGGTAAAACCTCAAGTGGTAGGCCTGTGTGTCCCAAGTGTGGCCGACACCATGGAGGTGAATGTTGGAGAGCAATGGGAGCTTGTCTTCGATGTGGTAAGATGGATCACTCAGCTCGGGACTGTCCTAGACAGGAGCAAGGAGCTGGTGGTGATACCAGGACTTGCCACTACTGTGGAAAGAAGGGACATCTCCGTAAGGATTGTCCCAAGTTAGCAGCCGGGTCGAGCAAGGGCCGTGGTGAGGGCAACAAGCCAGACCAGAACCGCGGTCAGACCTCTGCACCCCGCGTCTATGAGCTGTCCAAGGATGAGGACAAGGCTGGACCATTCCTCGCGATCACTGGTAATGTGTCTGATCTTATTCTTTCCAATTCAGTAGAATTGCATGGTATGGAACCTAGGACGGTTAGATACTTAGTTTGGGTCATGTGTAGGGACCCTAAGTATTGGTGGTGTGGAAACACATGTACTTTTCGATACTGGAGCTACACATAGTTTTGTGAGTCCAGGGATGCTCGGAAAGGGGTTCCAGTTGGGAACGGGGGATTGTCCTGGGGTAGTGAATGCGGCCGGTGGGCAAGTGATGCATTCGCTAGGGGTGATTCAGGACGTCCCAGTAATGATCCAGGACAGGGTCATGCCTGTGGATCTTGTGGTAGTCCACCTAAAGAATCACGAGGTGATCTTGGGTATGGACTGGCTTGGAAAGTATCGGGCCACTCTTGACTGTCACCGGGGGCGTGTGCTTTTTGAGAGTGGGTGTGGGGCTCCGATCAGGTTCCAAGGTATACGTCCGATCTCTGGATGCTTGGTGGTGTCAGCTATCCATGTTGAGAGGATGCTGAGGAAGGGTTGTGAGGCTTATCTGGCCACAATCGCCACTAAGGAGGTCGTAGGGGGTGGTGACCCGGAGGGAATACCGCTGGTTGGTGAGTTCCAGGATGTGTTTAGGGCGCTACAGGGCATTCCCCCTGATAGGTTGGATCCATTCATAATAGAACTCGAACCAGGGACGGCCCCATTATCCAAAAGTCCCTACAGAATGGCTCCTGCCGAGATGGCCGAGCTTAAGAAGCAACTTGAAGAGTTGCTGGATAAGGGTTTCATACGGCCTAGTGTGTCACCCTGGGGAGCACCAGTCCTCTTTGTGAAGAAGAAGGATGGTAGCTTCAGATTGTGTATTGACTATCGAGGGTTAAACCGGGTGACTGTGAAGAACAAGTACCCATTGCCTCGGATAGATGAGTTGTTGGATCAGCTCAAGGGTGCAAAATGGTTTTCTAAAATCGATTTGGCTTCAGGGTATCATCAGATTCCCATTGAACCAAATGATGTAAGGAAGACAGCCTTCCGAACCAGGTATGGCCACTATGAGTTTGTGGTCATGCCATTTGGATTAACCAATGCACCAGCAGCTTTCATGAAGATGATGAACAGCATATTCAGGGATTTCCTGGATGAGTTTGTAATCATCTTCATTGATGATATCTTGGTCTACTCCAAGACCAAAGAGGATCATGAGAGACATCTAAGAGCAGTGTTGGGACGATTGAGGGAACAACAGCTCTATGCCAAATTGAGCAAGTGCAGTTTTTGGCAAAGAAGTGTTGGGTTCCTGGGTCACATTGTATCCGACCAAGGTGTCTCCGTGGACCCGGAAAAGATTAAGGCCATACAAGAATGGCCTAGACCTAAGAGTGCAACTGAAGTCAGGAGCTTTCTAGGTCTGGCCGGTTATTACAGGAAGTTTGTCAAGGGGTTTGCCAGCTTGGCTCAACCTATGACACAACTGACTGGGAAAGACGTGAGGTTTGTATGGTCTGAGAAATGTGAGGAATGTTTCTCTGCACTTAAGCACATGTTGACAAGTGCACCGGTATTGGTGTTGCCAGAGGCAGACCAACCATATGTGGTTTACACAGACGCCTCCATAACCGGATTAGGATGTGTATTAACCCAACATGGGAAGGTCATCGCTTATGCCTCTAGGCAGTTGAGGAAGCATGAGGGGAACTATCCAACCCACGACCTTGAGATGGCCGCAGTGGTGTTCGCCCTCAAGATATGGCGATCATACTTGTATGGTGCCAAGGTTCAGATTTTGACCGACCACAAGAGTCTCAAGTATATATTCACTCAACCTGAGTTGAATTTGAGGCAAAGGAGATGGATGGAGTTCGTGGCCGATTATGATCTGGATATTGCTTACCATCCAGGTAAAGCAAACCTAGTGGCCGATGCCTTAAGCCGTAGGAGAGCTGAGGTATCAGCCGAGAGGGAAGCAGAGGTGCTGGAAGGGATGGTTAGGACATTGCATTTAAACACACTGGCCAGCGAGGACGAGCCGTTGGGTTTAGAAGCAGTGAACCAGGCTGATCTCCTTACCAGGATCAGGCAAGCACAAAGCTTGGATGAGAACCTCCAGAAGGTTGCTCTGAATGATAAAACCGAGTACCAGGTTGCGAGTGATGGTACGATTTTGGTCCATGGGAGGATCAGTGTTCCGAATGTAAGGGAACTAAAGGAAGAGATTATGAGTCAGTCTCATAAGTCTAAGTTCTCTGTGCACCCGGGACTGAACAAGATGTACAAGGATATCAAGAGGTACTATCATTGGATCCGTATGAAGACGGATGTGGCCGAGTGGGTGGCTAAGTGTCCTACTTGCCAACTCGTCAAGGCTGAGCACCAAGTACCCAGTGGATTACTCCAGAATCTACCTATTCCAGAATGGAAGTGGGATCACATCACCATGGACTTTGTGTCAGGTTTTCCCATGACCAGGAATAGAAAGGATTCGGTTTGGGTAGTGGTGGATCGTCTGACCAAGTCAGCTCTGTTCATACCAATCAAGAAGACTGATGGTGTGGAGCCCTTGGTACAGATTTACATGGATCAGGTGGTACGCCTGCATGGTGTACCAGCCAGTATTGTGTCGGATAGGGACCCTCGGTTCACTTCTTATTTCTGGAAGGCTTTCCAAAAGGCCTTGGGAACAAGAGTGCACATGAGCACAGCCTATCACCCCCAAACGGATGGTCAGTCTGAAAGAACCATCCAGACGTTGGAAGACATGTTAAGGGCTTGTGTCTTGGACTGGGGAAATTCCTGGGAAAGACACTTGCCATTGGTAGAGTTTGCTTACAACAACAGCTTCCATACCAGTATTGGGATGTCGCCCTACGAAGCTTTGTACGGACGGCCCTGCAGGACACCATTATGCTGGACCCAAGTGGGGGAGCGCAGCATGATAGGACCTGAGATAGTGGAGGAGACCACGGAGAAGATTAAGTTCATCCGTGACAAGATGAAGGAGGCACAGGACCGTCACAAGTCTTATGCGGATAAGAGAAGGAAACATGTTGAGTTTGAGGTGGACGACATGGTCTACCTCAAGATGATTACTTTCAGAGGTCGGAAAAGGGTTTCTGGCCGAGGGAAGTTGGATCCAAGGTACTTGGGTCCATTCCGGATCATTGAGAGAGTTGGTTCGGTGGCTTACAAGCTTAACCTACCAACTGAGATGGAAGCATTTCATAATGTATTCCATGTGTCTCAATTGAGAAAATGTCTTTCAGATCAAGACATTGTGATACCGGAAATTCCATCTGATCTAGGCACGAACCTCACCTTGGAGACAAGGCCGGTTCGGATTGTAGACAGGATGGAAAAAGCAATGAGGAACAAGACCATTCAAATGGTCAAAGTCGTGTGGGAATGCAGTGGGCAAGAACAAGTCACTTGGGAAACCGAGATGAGAATGAAAGCTGACTATCCAGAGTGGTATGGTCAGTTTATGATGGAGACAAGTCTAGACTTGGATTCGAGGACGAATCCATCTCAAGTGGGGGAGACTTGTCATGTCCCTGATTCTAGATAGAGCCTTCGGGCACAGCCATGGTACGGGGAGACGTGCTAGTCAGGTCGTAAGACCTAAAGACAAGCGTATCATGGCTGGAATGGATGGTTAAGTGCATCAGTATGCTGAGACTTGACCAGAATCGGATGGAGACAAGGAAA
Organism: Brassica napus; assembly: GCF_020379485.1. Lineage (NCBI taxonomy): Eukaryota > Viridiplantae > Streptophyta > Magnoliopsida > Brassicales > Brassicaceae > Brassica > Brassica napus. Next base: position 31,816 of record NW_026016477.1, read on the forward strand.
TAAGAGCTGGATGAGTTCTAAGGCAGCTGGACGATGATGGGAAGCAGCTCAGTCAGCTAGGACAAGCTTAGTGTAGCTCACACTAGCTTGGGTCAGCTCCAGTAGCTGGATCACTAGCTCCCTCAGCTGGGGAAGCTGGCACTCAGCTCAACTCAGCTGGGTGGAGTGTTATGGTCCGGGCCAGTGTTGCCGGTCCATGGGCGGTCAAGGGTCCGGCTGGGTGGTGGCTGAACCACTAAGGGCCTATGGGTCTTTATTGGGTCCGTGGGTCTTGGTGGATGTACTTGGGATGCAGATTGAGGCATTGGGCCTATTTCCAGACAGCCCACACGCCAAAGGGAGCAGTTGGACGGTTGATGGGCGAAAAGGTGGGAATTGGGCAGTTTGTGTCTTTTCCCTTCCAACCGGTTGCAACTGTCCGCCCAGGCAGTTATTGGCCGACCTTTCTCTATAAATACAGACACTTGGGTGTCGAAAATGGCATCAAATTCCTTAGGGAAAACTCTGCCAAAATCGTGACAGAAAGAAAGAGAGAAAGAGAGAAGAAGGCCGGCCAAACCGAGACTGTGGGTGGTGGTGATCGGACTCCGACCAGAAGTTGGTCTGTGGGAAGAGGAGAGCATTTGGTGATGGCAACCAGAGGCAAGGAGAAGGATCTGGAGAAGGGCTTGAGCACTCCTGAGCGCACGCCCAAGGTGAGTGGGATGGACCGAACCATCCTACCATGGCCGCGGTGGAATTCCGTGTAGGCTGTGGTCGGATTGGTTGGACCAGACCCATCTCTTCCTTTTCCCTTACTATTCTACTTCATCTCTTCTATGTTCTGAATGTGTTGGATGATTCAGACACGTTCTGACTGAGCCATGGTCTTGGTCGGTACCCAGAAACCCTCCATGGCCTTGGTTGGGCTGGTGTGTTGAGATCTCATAGTTCCTGAAGGGATTATTGGGATCCGACCATGGATTGTTCTTAGTGATGATTTATCATGAATTATCATGGTTTCTAATTGGATTTATCAGTCCGATTTGATGGTGGTCAGTTATGGCCGGTTTAGTGGAATTTGGCCGAGTTCTAGGTGAAGGAGGCCGGTTCTGTCTAATCTGATTGTGGATTCTTCTTAGTTGGGATTATCAGTAATTGTCATGAATTTTATTTAGTTTTTGGAGATGTATTAAAAATGGCCAGAAATGGGATTTAGCCTTGGTCGTTTGTGGTTCAGTGTGATTGATGGGTTAGATCACATTGGATCAGTCTGGCCGTGTGTTAAATGGTTGTTTGGGATGTCTTAGTTGATGTCCTGAGTATGGCCGAGTGCTTTGTTGACTGATCGGTTAGCTTAGAGAACTTAGTTTAAGGGAACCAAACCATGCAATGTTAGATGAGCTTACTAGGGTATCGGTTTGTTATGTACTTATGTTGTTGTGTTGTGTGTGTGTTGTGGTTTCAGGATCGGACCAGGACCGTGGCAAGGCCAAGGAACCGTGAGGACTTAGCTGTGGATGGATGTGTGGGTTATGGGATAGTATTGTATTATGACTTATGACTTAGCCTATTGTGCAACTGACTGATTGTATGGATCACATGTTTATATTTATACAATGAATGTTTTCTCTTGTCTATCTGGTCGTGCATTGATTGAATGAACCTCAAGATTTCGAAAATGACTTAGTGAATATGGAACTTTAAAACTGATGGAACTTAGAACCATGGTTTAGGTAAGGCACGGACCTAGTGGGACCTAAGGGTCAGGTTCGGGTCTTACACACCCCCATGAGCTTCTCTGGTCAGTAGATCTCGCATGGAACCATGAGGAATACACAGGCGTTTCTCCTTGAAGAGGAACCCGTCCTGCTGATAGAAGGGACCCATGGCCCCCTTAGCCGTGTTACTGTAAAGCTCAGAAAAGTCAGGGTCAGTTTCATAAGACATTTTGAGTTGCTCAAAACCCATGATCTTAGCCTCCATGGTGGTAATGAGTGTGTGGCGCCGGAATAGGGCGTCGGCCACTATGTTGTCCTTTCCCTTCTTGTACTTGATCACATAAGGGAAAGTTTCCACGAACTCCAGCCACCTAGCATGCCTCTTCTTGAGTGTGGTCTGGCCCCTCAAATGCTTAAGAGTTTCATGATCTGTATGAATAATAAACTCTTTAGACAAAAGATAATGTTGCCAAGTTTCAAGCGACCTTACTAGAGCATATAGCTCTTTATCATAGGTGGGGTAATTGAGGGCGGCTCCACTCAATTTCTCACTGAAAAAGGCCACTGGCCGGCCTCCTTGGGTCAGCACGGCTCCTATTCCTGTCCCTGAAGCATCACACTCAATCTCAAAAGGTTTATCAAAGTTAGGAAGAGTTAAAACCGGTGCATGTGTCAAGCTATATTTAAGCCTGTTGAAAGACTCCTCTTGGGCAGGGCCCCAAGCAAAGGTTACATTCTTCTTGATCACGGAGGTCATTGGGACGGCAATGGTACTGAAGTCCTTCACAAATCGTTGATAGAAACTGGCCAGTCCATGGAAGCTGCGGATATGTCCGATCGTGGTCGGAGTCGGCCAGTCTTGTATCGCCTTGATCTTCTCTTCATCAACCTTCAGTCCCTGTGAACTCACAACAAAGCCAAAAAATACCAACTGATCAGTTCAGAATACACATTTCTTAAGGTTAGCATAAAGGCCTTCTTGCCTTAAGGCTTTCAAAACCTGCTCTAGGTGTCCCATGTGTTCAGTTAAAGACCTGCTGTAAATCAAGATATCATCAAAGTATACAACCACGAATTTACCAATGTAAGGTCGGAGGACCTCATTCATGAGTCTCATGAAGGTACTAGGGGCGTTGGTAAGGCCAAACGGCATCACCAGCCACTCGTATAGACCTTGCTTGGTCTTGAAGGCAGTTTTCCACTCATCTCCTTCCTTCATGCGGACTTGATGGTATCCACTCCTGAGATCAATCTTAGAAAACACAACAGACCCACTCAGTTCATCCAACATATCATCTAATCTGGGTATAGGGTACCGATATTTGATGGTTATGTTGTTGATGGCTCGGCAGTCCACACACATGCGCCACGTCCCATCCTTCTTAGGCACTAGTAAGACCGGGACCGCACAGGGACTAAGGCTCTCGCGGATGTAGCCTTTGTCCATGAGATCTTGGACCTGCCGCTCCAGTTCCTTGGCTTCCTCAGGGTTGACACGGTAAGCAGCTCGGTTTGGTAGTGGCGCGCCGGGTACAAGGTCTATCTGATGTTCTATGCCACGGACAGGGGGTAAACCGGCTGGAATCTCATCAGGAAAGACGTCCTTGTAACGTCCCATGAGATCTTGTACTACGTCCGGTACTTCAGGAGCTTCTAGACCTGCATAGCAACCTTCCTTAAAGATCATTAGTAGCACCTGTGTCTCACGTTGTAATGATTTAAGCACTTGTCCGGAAGTCATGTATAGGTTAGTGTTACTTACCTGGCCGGACTGCGTCATGGCCTTTTGCATATCATGAACTTCTTGAGGGCTGAGAGGTGCTAGGCTGTGCTTCCTGTTGTTGTGGACGAAGCTATAGATGTTGGTGCGTCCATGGTGAAGAGTCTCCTTGTCAAACTGCCACGGCCTTCCTAGAAGTATATGGCCGGCTTGCATGGGCACAACATCACACTTGACCTGGTCTTGGTACTTGCCAATACTGAATGACACAACAACTTGTTCGGCAATCTTGAGCTCAGTCTCATCATTGAGCCATTTGAGACGGTATGGCCGAGGATGGGCAGTTTTTACCAGCCCTAGCTTATCAACAAGATACTTGCTAGCCATGTTAGTACAAGATCCGCCATCTATGATCAAACTACATACCTTGTGATCAACACTACATCTTGTGTGAAAGATGTTCTCCCGCTGGATGGTCTCTGGATCAAAGAGGGTACTAAGAGCTCTCCGGGTCACTAGCAGCTCGCCGGTCTCCGGGTAGTCGGTTACTTCTTCATCAGAGATCACTGCCGCGGCCTCTGCCTCATCATGGGATTCATACTCGCCATCCCCCTTTAGGACCATCACTCGTTTGTTTGGACAATCCCGAGCGTAGTGGCCCTTGCCCTGACACTTATAACAAATGATATCACGGGTACGCAATGTTTGGGCTTGAGTCTTACCCTGCTTCGGTTTGGATGCATTAGACGATTCAGCCTGGTTTATCTTGAATTGGCTCTCAATCTCAATCGTCTTGCTCTTCTCGCCTTGCTTTGAGCCCGGTTGAGTCCACGCAGGTTTGCTGCGGTTGGTGCTGTCCGTCTTGCGCTTGATGTGCTGCTCGGCTTGCGTAGCAAAGTGCAGCAGGTCGTTGAAGTCTTCATACTGTTGCCTCTCCACCTTGCGGGCAATGCGGTCTTGCAGCCCTTCCAGAAATTGGGACATCATTGTCTCTTCGGGCTCGTCGGTCTCAAGCTTATTCCTAAGTGCCTCGAACTCCTCAAAGTACTCCTCCACAGTCTTAGTTCCCTGCGTAAGTTTACGAAAACGTTTTAGCACATCACGCTGGTAGTAAGATAGAATGTACCTCGCGCGAAGCTTGGTCCGCATCTCGGTCCAATTACGCGCTCTCCACACTGGCCCGGACTTCGCAACGTCTCGATCCCACCACGAAAGAGCATTGTCCGTCAGCTGGGCTGCTGCTAGGGAAACCTTCTTGGCCTCACTATATTGGTAATAGTCGAAGATGTACTCCATGCGCTTCTCCCACACGATGTAGGCATCCGGATCAACTTTGCCAGCAAACGTTGGGGGATGAAGCTTAAGCGCCTTGCCTCCCAACCAAGGCTTTTCCTCCTCTCGGTCTCGACCTCCTCTACGGTCACGGCCTCCTCCTACTTGGGCCCGGGGTCCTCGCGCGTTCCTCCTCCCACCCCGGTTTGGCCTCTCTTCGTCCTGACTGCGCGTATCATCGGTACTGTCCTCGTCCGAGTCAGTGTCATGCAGGTCAGGCTGATTCCTTCCTGGTGGCCGAGGTCCGTTGGGTCTGCCTCCCTGCCGTAGCTGAGTAAGCTCGGCGGTTATAGCCCTAAGGCTCGCCCTCAACTCTTCATTGTCGGCTAGGGGCTGAGCGTTTATGGCCGCTTGATCTTGACCTACATCTCCCATAGTTTCTCTGAAAAGATACTCAAAGAAAAATTAGAGGCAAGAGGGATTAAATAGTAGCTTGGGGTCGGATACTTGAGTATCGACCAAGCCTAAAAGTAATGCTAAAATTTATGAATAAAATCGAATCAAGTTGAAAAAGGAAAGATGAATATTTTTTTTGATTTTCGAAAATTTGGAAAGAAAGTAAAACTTCTTTTAATTTTTTTTTTTTAAATGCAAAATCGAAAACTTGGAGAACAATCCGAAAAATTTAAAAAAAAAGGAAAGTAAATATTTTTTTTTGAATTGTGACGGATAGGGTTCAGAAAGAACTGAGTTTCGCAGGAAACTTCAGCTCTGATACCAAAATGTTGTAGGCATGGGTCGGAGGGTCGAACGGACGGATGACCGATCCGCGGTTCAGCCTTGCCTCGGATGGATGGTACTGGCCGGCTCGTCTCTTGCTTGTGGTCGAGCCTGAAACAGATATGAACTTTTCAGCTAGTTTTCAATAGGAACAAGAACAGAAACAAGTTACGATTCTTTTGGTTTTAATGGATTGAATGAATGAAATCTAAAACAAAAGATAGAGAGAAGAGTAGATTGGCGGATGGGATCTGCTGCTGGACGTATGTCTCTCTCAGCAAGATGCCTAGATCGGTTAGGAAGATAGATATGGATCCGACTCTTGCTGGACGTATGTCTCTCTCAAGATTCGGACAAGGAATGGGATGGATCGATGGACGCCACAAAGAACAATGGATCGGCTCTTTGATAAGTCACACAGCTGCTCTCAATGGTTTCGCACAATTGAAAGACTTAGGGTTTTCTTTGCTAAAGCAAAAACGTTTTTCATAAAAGACTTCGCCGAAAAGTTGGCAAATACAAGGGTTTAAATAGATGTTCCTTACTGGACTTTAAAGATAAAAAGGGCCTAGACAAATGGCCAAAGTCTTAACCGAAATAAAATAAAGAAAACAATAGACCGGTCGCGGTTTGAGGTGTCCGGATCAGAACTCATAGTATGCTTGCTTGTTGCCTCATTAAAACCTTTCGGGAAAACCCAGTGGGACAAAACCTCGATAAGGAAAAAGAGTACAACACATACTACTCCTTCTGATGGTCGGCTATATCTCTGAACCGGAAGCAAGTTGGTTGGATGGATTGAGTATGAAGGTGGAAATGGTCAGGCCGGCTTCATTCTGGCCGATGGAGGAGAACTGGCTCGAATGGACAGGGTCTGGAACCTCTAGTGGTTCACCGGTGTCTTCCAGCTTCAAGTCAGACAACTCCTGGATCAATAGTTGCTTGAACCCGGTTTGTTCCTGTGCAAGCAACTCTTGGACAGCTTTGGCAAATCCAGCTCTTATAACTCTTGAACCGGACCTTGTGGTAGGACCTTTGCGGATAATGGGAACCTCAGTCGTGGGTACTACAACACATAGGACGTCCGTGGGTGTCCGCCAGCACACACAGGACATCCGTGGCTGTCTATGGCTTTATGTGGCTGTCCGTCAGCACACACAGGATGTACGTGGCTGTCCGTGTGTCTGTTTGTGTCCGTCAGCACACACAGGACCTCTGTGGCTGTCCATCAGTACATATATCAGCACGCTTGTCATGCCCCCAATCCTGGAAAGGATTGTCGGGACGGCCATGGTTCGAGGAAACGTACCAGCCAGTCTTAGGACATCAAGGCAAGCGTTCCATGGTCGAGAAAGAAGGTTAAGAACATAAGGAACTTAGACTTAACCTTATATAAACTAAGAGACAGCTAGGACGAGTAAGACGGTAACTGGACGAAGTAGACGAGTAGCTCGACCAGCTCAACGAAGCTAGGTTTAGTTCACTCCAGCTCAGTCCCTACTATGTCAGCTCCACTAGCTGGACTACTAGCTCACTCAGCTGAGGCAGCTAAGAGTCAGCTCATCTCAGCTAGACGGACTGTTCGGGTTTTAGGCCGATGGTCCGGGTCCGGGTCAGTGGCGGGCTGTGATGTCCGACCATGAGGCCATGGGCTGTTGGGTCTTTGGGAAAGGCCGTGGGCTAAGTCCTGGAGGCTTGGGGCGTGGGTTGGGCTTATGACTGACCCCAAACCCAATCAGAAAGGGCGAAGGGATGCAGGTGGCCGAAAGGGGACAACCCTTTGCCGATGGTGCCCATTCGCTAGCAAGTCGTGCCTGTTCGTGGGGCAAGACTTACCCCCTCGTTTTCTATAAATATGGGGGCTCTCTGGTGGATTTCATTATCCAATTCCAGAGTAAAATACTCAGAGAAAAACGTAGAGAGAGAGAGAGAGAGAGTCCCGGCCAAGAGATCGGCCGGAAAAGGGCCGGTCTTGGTGGTTTTGTATCTCCGGCAAGGAAAACGGTTTAGGAGAGAGGAGGCCGTGTGGATATGAATACCCAAGGCATAGACAAAGGTCTGGAGAAGGACTCCAAAGCCGTGGTTCAGTCAGATAGGGTCAGTGGGGTAACCACCGACCCATCGGCTAAGACAATCTGGCAGTCCGAACCGGTCTAGCCATGGGCGTTTGGATTGTGTCCCATTCTTCTTATTCTTTTCATCTAATTCTTCTTCTACTCCTCCTGTACATTGGCGTGGCCTTTTTGATGTGTTTGGATTGGTTATAACCGTGGTTCTGGTTGAGTAATGCGGTCGCGGTCCATAACCGTCGAGTTAGGCGCGCGCATGGTCTAAACCGGCCTCAGGTGATCCGATTGGATAGGGGCGGTTCTGTTCTGTTCTGAACGGTTGCAACCCTTCCCTGAACAGTCACAATGGTTCATGACTTGTGTAGGTTAAGGCGTGGTCCGTTGGCCATAGGCCGGACACACGCACGGACCAGACAGTCCATTCGGACGGTTAGGTCGAACGGTTGGAACATCTGAATGGGTGCGAGTTGCCAAGGGTCATGAGTTGCCAAGAGGCACGTGTGTCCAAAGGGTACTAGTTCCCAAAGGGTGTGAGTTCGAACAGGTGCCATTGGTTCAAGGCTTAGGCCAAACCAAGTGGACAGTCCGCGGCTGCATAGTCGAACGGACGGACGGTCAGTTTAACCGGAGTGTTGTGTCGCAAGGTCTGATCGGTTGCAAGGCAATCCGGTTTGGTCTTGGGCCTTACTCTGTGGTATGGATCCAGGCTTTGGGTCGGATCAGGTAAGAAGGTCCATGAGTCTTTGGGCCGGACTTATAACTGGTCGATCGCATCTAGATCTTAACCAGACGGTTAGACGGGACTATGGACAATCCGGCTATGGTTGGATGGTTTTAGCCGCAAAGGCTAAGTGGGATATCTTACAATCAACTTTGGGTTGGTGAGTAGGATAGGCGCCATATGCCTTATGTAGGGAGTTGACCTACATGATGGCAATGGAAGGTCGGTTATATCAATTCCTGCTAAGTAGACTATGGTTTATCAAGTCTAGTGCTCGGATCATGTTTCATGATGATGGTTCGATGGCCGAACACTAGTATGGATAGTCACGTTGCTGGAGTAAGAGTATTGATGTGATGCTTCTAGATATCAACCTTGGTGTTGATAGCTTCGAGATTGGCTAAGAGTCATGACGAAGTGTGTGGCTAGTACTATGTGTCGTAGACCATAGGTACTAAGCCTAGGTGTGATTGTTCATGGAAAGTCGTGTAAGTTATGATCATGGTTGAGTATGGACGACCTGACCTCTGGATGATGGTCTAAGGTGTCAGTACTAACCTGATTAATGAATGCATCGGTTGGTATGAACAAGTCATATCTGTTGTCTGGGTTAAGTCGCATGGCCGGTCAGGCCAGATGATGACTCATCAGTTCCAAGTCATGTGAGGAAGATGGACTCAGGATCTAATGAGCTTTGTCAGTCCAGAAGATGGACTTGGTACTATTGCCTATAAGGCAAAAGGATTTCGGATTGTGCATGAGCCGAGAAAGGCCAGATGCAAACCCTTATCCTTTCAAAGACTTCTCAAAGGTTACTTATGTCTGTGGGGATGGTTGGTTGAATGACTAAGTACCTAGGGGAGCTGTTTGATACAGGATTCAAGATAAGGACCATAAGTAAGATCATTGATTGATCATGGTCCAGCTGTCAAGCAAGAGCAATTTGAGTCAATGGAGGACCGATGAGCTAATAAGCTCCTGAGATGTGGCAAAGGTATGATCTAGCATTTACTTATGAAGATCTAGATAGAATGGTTTAGGGGAATGGAACCTCAGAATCGTATGGCTTGGTTTGGGTTTAGGATTAACCTTTAAGCTAATTGGTAGTTGAGTAAACTGACCAAGGCTAAGGTGATTCGACCAGACAAGTGTTAGATTGGTTTTAGACAAATGGTTAATTAGAGAATAATCCGCTGCGTATCTGTTGAAAGGATCTAGGATATTAATGACTAGGGAAGTCTTTAGCTAAGGTCTAAGTTAGCCCTCGCCTTTAGGCGATATTATAAATAAAGGGCAAAAATTAAGAGGTTCGGCCAGGAAGTGGACCGAGCGACGTGAGGCTTCGACCACGGCCTTGTCGGCCGGATCGGGGTCTTACAAGTTGGTATCAGAGCATGCTTGATCATGTTTAGGACAACGCTCTAAGATGTTGTGTTCCATACCGAAGTTATTTCCAAAACTATGATGACTATGAAACCTTAGTTGGGGTGAGCCAAGAAAGAGGTGAGGTAAGCTAGGGTATCATGCTTGTGAATGTGGGATTCTAAGATGAACCGGCTTAGCCAAGATACATTTTCCAAGGGCAAGAACCTAAAAACAGAAAGGTTGGTTGATCTAGTATTTAGAAGTAATAGACCGGTTGGAAGGGGTGGAAGCAATGCAAGACTTGTTTATGGATGACCTGAACAAGGGAAGTAACATGGACCAGAGAGTGGCTTAGGTTGAAATAAATGTGCAGCATTCTACTGAAGTTAAGTGTTATCCCTTGATGGCCGTTCATAATAAGTAAAGCATATGCAATATTAAAATCTGACTAAAGAGAGACACTACATGACCAGTACACGAGTGGACTCCTGATCAGATGGATCAGTTAGGACTCGGTATAAGTCAAGGTAGGTTTCCATTGATCGAGTCAGATGGAATGAATCAATTCCAATCTAAATCCATCCAAGGAAAGAATGAGGAAACTCATGATGTTCGTTCAAATCAATGGAATAACATGATCTTAACTACTGTAGTATGATGGGGATTGAGGTATATTAAAATTGCTCTTGTGAATGGTGTGAGCATTTGCAAAAGTAAGACGCCTTGGAGAATGGTATGGGATATTTTCCAAGTGTGTGGTCAATCCGAGATCTTACTCATCTAGGTATCCACTGGAACTGGAAGTATTGAAGTTATTGGCAATGCCATGAGGGATGTTATGGGACGTTCTTTGTGGTGTGGTCATGCACTGAGATAGTTTCCACAAGTGGATTTGTGGTGTGGAAACACACGTACTTTTTGACACAGAGTCTACACATAGTTTTGTGAGTCCGGGACAGGTCGGAAAGAGTCTATTCTGTCTGAGTTCTGGGGATTATTCGAGACTAGTGAGGGCAGCCGGTGGGCAGATTATGCATTCACTAGGGCTCATGAAAAATATCCCGGTGATGATCCAGGAGAGAAATCTGCCTGTAGATCTGATCGAGAAAAATATCCACGCGCCTATAGAATCACGAGATGATCCTAGGCATGAATATGTTTGGGAAAGTATCGGGCCACTCTCGATTGTCATAAAGTTCATGTGCAATTGGAGACTGGACATCACCCGATCCAGTACCAAAGTCTGAGTCTGAGTCCGACTCTAAGTAAAGTAGGGGTGTCAGCAGTCCAAGTGAATCGGATTCTTAGACGGGGTTGTGAAGTATTTTTGACAACAACTACCACTACGGAGCACGGAAATTCTATTGATCTGTCTGGGATCTCATTGGTATCAAGATCCATTTTCTGAGTCCAGCTTTAAGGAAAGTAGTGGTGTCAGCATTCTGTGTGGATCGGATGCTTAGACGGGATTGTGAAGTATTTTTTTACCACAATTACCACTATGGAGCGCGACAAATTCTGTTGATCTAAAAGATCTGTTTGAGGACCCGTTGGTTTCCGAGTTCCCAGATGTGTTCCATTCGCTACAGAGTGTCCCCTCTGGTAGGTCAGATCCATTTATGATTGAACTGGAACCAGGGACAGCACCACTGTCCTAGAGTCCGTTTCTGTAGGCTCCGTCCGAGATGGCAGAGCCGAAGTTCACCACGTCCGAGAGAGGACCATGGTCGCAGTACAACCAAGTCGGAGTTTGACCTAAGGTTGAGAATGATCAAGTCCAGTAAAGGACGAGGATCAGGCCACGACCTATTCGGAGATGGACCTATGGTCGGGGTGAAACGGTCAAGTCCCTTAGTGGACCAGGACCAGAGTACGATCGAGTCCAAGGAAGGACCAGGATCGAATTATGACAAAGTCCAGTGAAGGAAAGAAGTTAAGTCTGAGGCGTTTTTAGTCTGGAGGGACTAAGATCGCAATGTGGCTAAGCCTGAAAAGGTTGTGGCCGGTTAAGGGGATGATCCAGTACGTTGTGGCTGAGGTCATGAACCTTATTGTCCATGAAGGACAAAAGAACCATAATAATCTGTTAGGACTCGTTGTAGGACGAGCAGCCTAAAGATTGGAACAAGTTCGTGAGGACTTGACTGGTACATCGAGTGGTGTGGGGATTGGCCAAATCTACTAAGGCTCGAGTATGCAGCATGTTCCTAGGGACTGATTAAGATATAGTCTTGGACTATGATCAGAGAAAGAATAAAATCTGAAGAAAATGCTATTCAATGGAAAGACATGGACTTGTTGGATACTAGGACCGCAACCTGGAGAGTTCGGCCAGTGACACAAGGAATTTCTTTGGATGGATTTTCAAGTATCACTTGAATGGGTGCTTGATGGACCCTCGACTGTGGTCAAAGTAGACAAGTAAGGGTGCCATCAGCAAAACCAGAAAGGACCACTTGATATGATTTTTGTGGTTAAATCCTTATCAAGTGGGGGAGACTTGTACAATGATGGTCAAAGGAATTTGATCATCGAAGTGGTCATTTGGTGGTTTTGAATCAAGCTTGTTATATTCGCTTATCAAGACTAGAATAAGTTTGGTTGGAATATTTTGTCTTGGGACAAGGTATAATCATCACCAGATTCGAGGACGAATCCATTACAAGTGGGGGAGACTTGTCACGCCCCCAATCCTGGAAAGGATTGTTGGGACGGCCATGGTTCGTGGAAACGTACCAGCCAGTCTTAGGACATCAAGGCAAGCGTTCCATGGTCGAGAAAGAAGGTTAAGAACATAAGGAACTTAGACTTAACCTTATATAAGCTAAGAGACAGCTAGGACGAGTAAGACGGTAACTGGACGAAGTAGACGAGTAGCTCGACCAGCTTAACGAAGCTAGGTTTAGTTCACTCCAGCTCAGTCCCTACTAATTCAGCTCCACTAGCTGGACTACTAGCTCAGTCAGCTGAGGCAGCTGAGAGTCAGCTTATCTCAGCTAGACTGACTGTTCGGGTTTTAGGCCGATGGTCCGGGTCCGGGTCAGTGACGGGCTGTGATGTCCGACCATGAGGCCGTGGGCTGTTGGGTCTTTGGGCAAGGCCGTGGGCTAAGTCCTGGAGGCTTGGGGCGTGGGTTGGGCTTATGACCGACCCCAAACCCAATCAGAAAGGGCGAAGGGATGCAAGTGGCCGAAAGGGGACAACCCTTTGCCGATGGTGCCCATTCGCTAGCAAGTCGAGCCTGTTCGTGGGACAAGACTTACCCCCTCGTTTTCTATAAATATGGGGGCTCTATGGTCGATTTCATTATCCAATTCCAGATTAAAATACTCAGAGAAAAACGTAGAGAGAGAGAGAGAGAGTCCCGGCCAAGAGATCGGCCGGAAAAGGGCCGGTCGTGGTGGTTTTGTATCTCCGGCAAGGAAAACGGTTTAGGAGAGAGGAGGCCGTGTGGTTATGAATACCCAAGGCATATAGAAAGGTCTGGAGAATGACTCCAAATCCGTGGTTCAGGCAGATAGGGTCAGTGGGGTAACCACCGACCCATCGGCTAAGACAATCGGGCAGTCCAAACCGGTCTAGCCATGGGCGTTTGGATTGTGTCCCATTCTTCTTATTATTTTCATCTAATTCTTCTTCTACTCCTCCTGTACATTGGCGTGGCCTTGTTGATGTGTTGGGATTGGTTATAACCGTGGTTCTGGTTGAGTAATGCGGTCGCGGTCCATAACCGTCGAGTTAGGCGCGCGCATGGTCTAAACCGGCCTCAGGTGATCCGATTGGATAGGGGCGGTTCTGTTCTGTTCTGAACGGTTGCAACCCTTCCCTGAACAGTCACAATGGTTCATGACTTGTGTAGGTTAAGGCGTGGTCCTTTGTCCATAGGCCGGACACACGCACAGACCAGACAGTCCATTCGGACGGTTAGGTCGAACGGTTGGAACATCTGAATGGGTGCGAGTTGCCAAGGGTCATGAGTTGCCAAGAGGCACGTGTGTCCAAAGGGTACTAGTTCCAAAAGGGTGTGAGTTCCAAACGGTGCCATTGGTTCAAGGCTTAGGCCGAACCAAGTGGACAGTCCGCGGCTGCATAGTCGAACGGACGGACGGTCAGTTTAACCGGAGTGTTGTGTCGCAAGGTCTGATCGGTTGCAAGGCAATCCGGTTTGGTCTTGGACCTTACTCTGTGGTATGGATCCAGGCTTTGGGTCGGATCAGGTAAGAAGGTCCGTGAGCCTTTGGGCCGGACTTATAACTGGTCGATCGCACCTAGATCTTAACCAGACGGTTAGACGGGACTATGGACAATCCGGCTATGGTTGGATGGTTTTAGCCGCAAAGGCTAAGTGGGATATCTTACAATCAACTTTGGGTTGGTGAGTAGGATAGGCGCCATATGCCTTATGTAGGGAGTAAACCTACATGATGGCAATGGAAGGCCGGTTATATCAATACCTGCTAAGTAGACGATGGTTTATCAAGTCTAGTGCTTGGATCATGTTTCATGATGATGGTTCGATGGCCGAACACTAGTATGGATAGTCACGTTGCTGGAGTAAGAGTATTGATGTGATGCTTCAAGATATCAACCTTGGTGTTGATAGCTTCGAGATTGGCTAAGTGTCATGACGAAGTGTATGGCTAGTACTATGTGTCGTAGACCATAGGTACTAAGCCTAGGTGTGATTGTTCATGGAAAGTCGTGTAAGTTATGATCATGGTTGAGTATGGACAACCTGACCTCTGGATGATGGTCTAAGGTGTCAGTACTAACCTGATTAATGAATGCATCGGTTGGTATGAACAAGTCATATCTGTTGTCTGGGTTAAGTCGCATGGCCGGTCAGGCCAGATGATGACTCATCAGTTCCAAGTCATGTGAGGAAGGTTGGTTGATTGACTCAGGATCTAATGAGCTTTGTCAGTCCAGAAGATGGACTTGGTACTATTGCCTATAAGGCAAAAGGATTTCGGATTGTGCATGAGCCGAGAAAGGCCAGATTCAAACCCTTATCCTTTCAAAGATTTCTCAAAGGTTACTTATGTCTGTGGGGATGGTTGGTTGAATGACTAAGTACCTAGGGGAGCTGTTTGATACAGGAGTCAAGATAAGGACCATAAGTAAGATCATTGATTGATCATGGTCCAGCTGTCAAGCAAGAGCAATTTGAGTCAATGGAGGACCGATGAGCTAATAAGCTCCAGAGATGTGGCAAAGGTATGATCTAGCATTTACTTATGTAGATCTAGATAGAATGGTTTAGGGGAATGGAACCTCAGAATCGTATGGCTTGGTTTGGGTTTAGGATTGACCTTTAAGCTAATTGGTAGTTGAGTAAACTGACCAAGGCTAAGGTGATTCGACCAGACAAGTGTTAGATTGGTTTTAGACCAATGGTTAATTAGAGAATAAACCGCTGCGTATCTGTTGAAAGGATCTAGGCTATTAATGACTAGGGAAGTCTTTGGCTAAGGTCTAAGTTAGCCCTCGCCTTTAGGCGATATTATAAATAAAGGGCAAAAATTAAGAGGTTCGGCCAGGAAGTGGACCGAGCGACGTGAGGCTTCGACCACGGCCTTGTCGGCCGGATCGGGGTCTTACAACGCTGGTCCTTGGACTTAGCATGCTGACCCTTCCCGTGAATTGTTCGGGTGATTTTGGCCCACGTGGGCTGTCTGTTCAGTACACACAGGACGTCCGTGGGTGTCTGCCAGCACACACAGGACGTCTGTGGCTGTCTGTCTGTGTCCGTGTGTGTGTCCGTCAGCACACACAGGACGTCTGTGGCTGTCCATCAGTACATATATCAGGACGCTGGTCCTTGGACTCAGCACGCTGACCCTTCCCGTAAACTGTTCGGGTGATTTTGGCCCACGTGGGCTGTCTGTTCAGTACACACATGACATCCGTGGATGTCCGTCAGAACACACAAGACGTCCTTGTGTGTCCGTCAGCACACACAGGACGTCCGTTGTAACACCCCCGAACCGTCCTAAGCATAGGTCGACCCACCGGCCAACAATCAAACAAGAACATGACCGACGGACGACCCACACCAAGGGTTGGAGATGAAAGGCCAACCGGCCTGCCATCAATCAAACAAGAACATGACTGACCGTCCAACCCAACACCATGGTCCGGAAGCGCTACGTGACGGGCTAGGGACAATCCGGTCAGAGTCACAAACTTTACTCCACGACCTAGACCAGTTCATCCACTAAATCGTCCCGCTGCGTCAAGGCATAAGGCTTTGCAACCCGTACCTAGAGTTAGCGTTTTCCGTTAGATCAAGGCCTAAGGCTTTTCAACCCGTACCTCGACCTAACGTTGTGTTAGACCGGACTAGTCAAATATCAGAGTACTCATGAAGCGCATATAAAACAATTACTTTTATTGATTCAAGAAATATTCATACATTGAATAATTCAAGACTGGGCCCGGCCTAATGCCAAATCGAGTCAACATAACACAATTCACAATACCGTTTACAAAAGGCATGAAAATCTACACCGGCGGTCCTAACGTCCAGCACGAAGCTATCCGATCATCCTTACCTAAAGCGACCTGCAAAAAGGACAACGGAGTTGGATGAGTAATCTAGTATTACTCAGTGAGCTGGTGGCCTCTACCCGCAACCTAGACTCTACCCAGACAACCCAAAATAACAATCAATCTAGCCCTAGCTTGCAATAAAAGCTAAGGCTAAGCAAACCGTTACTAAGTTAGACTTGGCCTCCTGCCATGATCTAGCTTCAAGTAACGGGAACCTGCATTAAAACAAGTCAACAAACAATCCCGAGTTAACCATATATACGCCTGAGTTCATTACTCATGTAGTGTTAGACACTTAGACTATACAAGTATCACTAGTCGATCCACCAACAATCAAACAAGAACATGATCGGCCAACCAATGATACCGCATAGCTTTAATATCCACCACCCTTCACAAGCAATCCCTCAAACACATACAGGCCAACGTCAGGCCTACAATAACCAAATACACACCAAGCCTAATCCGGTACCTAAGCCAGACTTAGGACTTAATGTCAGAACCTGCAAGCAAATCAATCAACCACAAACACAATCACAATAATAAGACTATGAGTATCTACGACTCGATCTAACTCGTAACACCGTATATCAGTGCTACACTGACTCGAGGGTTCCATAACCCTCTACGACACACTAACACAACACTCTAACCTGGGCCCTAGTGACTTCGTGTTCCTCCTCTCTATCGGCAATATCCTATCTCCCTACCACAAAGGCCAGAAGAAGGAACTTTCAACCGACCGCGGCCCACAGTCATTCGGGTCACCGCGCGACAGCCCACAGTCCTTCGGGTCACTGCCACATTACACCGTCGTGTAATACTCAGCCATAGTACATGACACCGTTCGTCTGAGTCTTCCCGATCCAGCAAATAAGGGGTTTCCTTGAACCCGCTGGGTATGTGGCTGAGGAAACACTAATCAACCCCAAACAAGCCTAGTATGGGCGGGTTACGCACATACTGTCGGCACCACTCACACAACACAAACTCAATCTAGAACCTAACCTAAGGCTAATGTTCCAGATCCTAACTAGACACTCGACTCTACAACACAAACCAATAGTACCAGTAGTCCGGCCTATATGGCCTAAGACCCTTAGTACTAACTACTAAACAATAATATCAATACTAAACAACACAATCAAACCGTTACCCAGATAGTTCAGCTTCCCGCTGAGAAACTATCTTTAAAGATAATGGGAACCTGCACTCAACCATATCAACACGCAAGAATAGAAAACATGATGCATCCTATTCTTAGTCCTAATCAGGTTATCAATTTAGTCTTAATTCCATTCATCTCAGCATAGCCCTTGCTAAACTGAGTCCGGTTCCATAAATAAAATAACCCTAAGGACTCTACCATTCAATAGCGTGAGCATTCTACTCTATATGCAACTCGATCTAACCTAAGCTCCAAGTGGATCTCAAACAAAACCAACTCACAGTGTTCTATGCGAGAAGCAGCTGGTTGATCGGAGAGGACTTGGCCAAAACCCCATGGACGACTTGACTGGACTGGACTGATCTTGACTTGGACATAACCTCGGCTTCATCATGACGAAACTGACACGTCTGGACAGACTGATCTGGACAGAATCTCCTTTAGCTGTTGGACAGTTCTTCGGACATTTCGGCGGAGTATCTAGGAGAACTTCGACTGATCTGTGGAACTGAACTAATCTTGGACAGCACCTCCACTTGATTGTAGGAGAATATGACTGGCTTGGACGGACTGAATTGGACAGAGCTTCCGCGTCACAATCGTAGAGAATCATCGATTAGACGGAACTGGCCTTCTCGGTCTTCAGAATCGATCAAACTCTAGATCGAACACTTTCATTTTCTCTCTCTCTCTCTAGCCACGTTTTGAACTTGCTTTGGTGTGTTATGGATGTCTGAAACTGAAGGGGGTAGCTGGGTATTTATAGAAAACACCAGCCAATCAGATTCAGGTTGGTGGCCGCCCGTGTGTCGCTCCGCATGGCTCCTGACGCATGCACGGCGGCACCTCGTGCTCCACATGGCTGGCTGCATGTCCAGGACACATGCAGGACGCCACCACTCCTCCCAGATATCAGGTTTCATGACTGGAACTCATGCAAGTCGCCACAGCATCACACACATGGCTGGCCGCATGCTTCGGTTGCATGCGCGGAGACACCTCGTGCTTGGTCGCTCCCCCTCGTGCTTCTATGTGTCAGGCTGCATGGACTGCTTCCATACACGGCGACACCTCAAGCTTCTGTAGACACTCAGCTTGCTGGGTTGACACCACGTTCTGAACCCATGCAAAGAGCCACCTCGAGCTTCTCGGTCCATTGGCCCGATTTCGGTCCTTCCGGTAAATTTCCGTCCCGCGATCAATCCCGAATATTTTTCCGCTTTCGTTCTGATGAGCTAATTATTCTTCAGAGACTCCAAAATATTTCTGACCTTGATGAAAAATATTTCCCGAGCCTCCGGCCTCCTCAAAGAATTCCATAATACCGAAATTAGGGTTTTCGCCCAACTTCGGGTTTTCCCGTCGTGCTTCGATCCCGTCGTGCTTGCTTCGTGTTGTTCTTAAATCCCATCCTGCTTCCGACTTATTATGTCTCCAGAATAATATTTTACTGATACGAAGATTTTCCGAGAAAACTTCGTGCTGAAGAAACGTCAGTCTTCAAAAACGTCGAGCTTCTAAACCGTTGTGCTCCCAAAAATGTTATGCTTCCAAAACGTCCGTCTCATCAATCTAAAACATCTTCTAACTATGGTCGAGCAACTTATTCGACTCATAGTTCACTCACGATCACTTCTTTGCCCATCTCGTACTTCAAAGCTTCTCGATCGATCCATATCGCCCAAGAATCGACCACCACAAAGAAAGTCGACCATTCTCTCTCTCTCTTTTTTTTTTAACGGGTTTCTACATTCTCCTCCCCTTAATAGAATTCGTCCTCGAATTCTTAGTTGCGCAATTGCTCGTCTTCACAACATTCTCCACTCGTATCCATAACCTCTTTACTCTGTCCACCACGGTTCCTTCAGTGTCCTCTTCAAGGCCTCCACAATTGTCTTTATATCTCTTCACTGGAAATATCACTGAGTCGTTCCTTTTCATTTACTCTGCCATATATCAGCACGCTGGTCCTTGGACTCAGCATGCTGACCCTTCCCGTGAATTGTTCAGGTGATTTTGGCCCACGTGGGCTGTCTGTTCAGTACACACAGGGAGTCCATGGGTGTCCGCCAGCACACACAGGACGTCCGTGGCTGTCCGTGTGTGTCCGTGTGTGTCCACCAGCACACAGAGGATGTCTGTGGCTGTCCATCAGTACATATATCAGCACGCTGACCCTTCCCGTGAACTGTTCGGGTGATTTTGGCCCACGTGGGCTGTATGTTCAGTACACACAGGACGTCTGTGGATGTCCATCAGCACACACAAGACGTCCGTGTGTGTCCGTCAGCACACACAGGACGTCCGTGGTTGTCCATCAGTACACATATCAGCACGTTGGTCCTTGGACTCAGCACGCTGACCCTTCCCGTGGACTGTTCGGGTGATTTTGGCCCACGTAGGCTGTCTGTTCAGTACACACAGGACGTCCGTGGGTGTCCGCCAGCAAACACAGGACGTCCGTGGCTATCCGTTTGTGTCCGTGTGTGTCTGTCTGTGTCCATCAGGACACACAGGACGTTTGTGGCTGTCCATCAGTACACATATCAGCACGTTGGTCCTTGGACTCAGCATGCTGACCCTTCCGGTGAATTGTTCGGGTGATTTTGGCCCACGTGGGCTGTCTGTTCAGTACACACAGGACGTCCGTGGGTGTCTGCCAGCACACACAGGACGTCTGTGGCTGTCTGTCTGTGTCCGTGTGTGTGTCCGTCAGCACACACAAGACGTCTGTGGCTGTCCATCAGTACATATATCAGCACGCTGGTCCTTGGACTCAGCACGCTGACCCTTCCCGTAAACTGTTCGGGTGATTTTGGCCCACGTGGGCTGTCTGTTCAGTACACACATGACATCCGTGGATGTCCGTCAGCACACAGAAGACGTCCTTGTGTGTCCGTCAGCACACACAGGACATCCGTTGTAACACCCCCGAACCGTCCTAAGCATAGGTCGACCCACCAGCCAACAATCAAACAAGAACATGACCGACGGACGACCCACACCAAGGGTTGGAGATGAAAGGCCAACCGGCCTGCCAACAATCAAACAAGAACATGACTGACCGTCCAACCCAACACCATGGTCCGGAAGCGCTACGTGACGGGCTAGGGACAATCCGGTCAGAGTCACAAACTTTACTCCACGACCTAGACCAGTTCATCCACTAAATCGTCCCGCTGCGTCAAGGCATAAGGCTTTGCAACCCGTACCTAGAGTTAGCGTTTTCCGTTAGATCAAGGCCTAAGGCTTTTCAACCCGTACCTCGACCTAACGTTGTGTTAGACCGGACTAGTCAAATATCAGAGTACTCATGAAGCGCATATAAAACAATTACTTTTATTGATTCAAGAAATATTCATACATTGAATAATTCAAGACTGGGCCCGGCCTAATGCCAAATCGAGTCAACATAACACAATTCACAATACCGTTTACAAAAGGCATGAAAATCTACACCGGCGGTCCTAACGTCCAGCACGAAGCTATCCGATCATCCTTACCTAAAGCGACCTGCAAAAAGGACAACGGAGTTGGATGAGTAATCTAGTATTACTCAGTGAGCTGGTGGCCTCTACCCGCAACCTAGACTCTACCCAGACAACCCAAAATAACAATCAATCTAGCCCTAGCTTGCAATAAAAGCTAAGGCTAAGCAAACGTTTACTAAGTTAGACTTAGCCTCCTGCCATGATCTAGCTTCAAGTAACGGGAACCTGCATTAAAACAAGTCAACAAACAATCCCTAGTTAACCATATATACGCCTGAGTTCAGTACTCATGTAGTGTTAGACACTTAGACTATACAAGTATCACTAGTCGATCGACCAACAATCAAACAAGAACATGATCGGCCAACCAATGATACCGCATAGCTTTAATATCCACCACCCTTCACAAGCAATCCCTCAAACACATACAGGCCAACGTCAGGCCTACAATAACCAAATACACACCAAGCCTAATCCGGTACCTAAGCCAGACTTAGGACTTAATGTCAGAACCTGCAAGCAAATCAATCAACCACAAACACAATCACAATAATAAGACTATGAGTATCTACGACTCGATCTAACTCGTAACACCGTATATCAGTGCTACACTGACTCGAGGGTTCCATAACCCTCTACGACACACTAACACAACACTCTAACCTGGGCCCTAGTGACTTCGTGTTCCTCCTCTCTATCGGCAATATCCTATCTCCCTACCACAAAGGCCAGAAGAAGGAACTTTCAACCGACCGCGGCCCACAGTCATTCGGGTCACCGCGCGACAGCCCACAGTCCTTCGGGTCACTGCCACATTACACCGTCGTGTAATACTCAGCCATAGTACATGACACCGTTCGTCTGAGTCTTCCCGATCCAGCAAATAAGGGGTTTCCTTGAACCCGCTGGGTATGAGGCTGAGGAAACACTAATCAACCCCAAACAAGCCTAGTATGGGCGGGTTACGCACATACTGTCGGCACCACTCACACAACACAAACTCAATCTAGAACCTAACCTAAGGCTAATGTTCCAGATCCTAACTAGACACTCGACTCTACAACACAAACCAATAGTACCAGTAGTCCGGCCTATATGGCCTAAGACCCTTAGTACTAACTACTAAACAATAATATCAATACTAAACAACACAATCAAACCGTTACCCAGATAGTTCAGCTTCCCGCTGAGAAACTATCTTTAAAGATAATGGGAACCTGCACTCAACCATATCAACACGCAAGAATAGAAAACATGATGCATCCTATTCTTAGTCCTAATCAGGTTATCAATTTAGTCTTAATTCCATTCATCTCAGCATAGCCCTTGCTAAACTGAGTCCGGTTCCATAAATAAAATAACCCTAAGGACTCTACCATTCAATAGCGTGAGCATTCTACTCTATATGCAACTCGATCTAACCTAAGCTCCAAGTGGATCTCAAACAAAACCAACTCACAGTGTTCTATGCGAGAAGCAGCTGGTTGATCGGAGAGGACTTGGCCAAAACCCCATGGACGACTTGACTGGACTGGACTGATCTTGACTTGGACATAACCTCGGCTTCATCATGAAGAAACTGACACGTCTGGACAGACTGATCTGGACAGAATCTCCTTTAGCTGCTGGACAGTTCTTCGGACATTTCGGCGGAGTATCTAGGAGAACTTTGACTAATCTGTGGAACTGAACTAGTCTTGGACAGCACCTCCACTTGATTTAGGAGAATAAGACTGGCTTGGACGGACTGAATTGGATAGAGCTTCCGTCAGTACACATATCAGCACGCTGGTCCTTGGAATGAGCACGCTGGCCCTTCCCGCGGACTGTTCGGGTGATTTTGTCCCATGTGGGCTGTTTGTTCAGTACACACATGACGTCCGTGGGTGTCCGTCAGCACACACAGGACGTCCGTGGGTGTCCGTCAGCACACACAGGACGTCCGTGGGTGTCCGCCAGCACACACAGGATGTCTGTGGCTGTCCGTGTGTGGCCTTGTGTGTCCGTCAGCACACACATGACTTCCGTGGCTGTCCATAAGTACACATATCAACACGTTGGTCCTTGGACTGAGCACGCTGACCCTTCCCGTGGACTGTTCGGGTCATTTTGGCCCACGTGGGCTGTCTGTTCAGTACACACAGGACGTCTGTGGGTGTCCGTCAGCACACACAGGACGTCCGTGGCTGTTCGTGTGTGTCCATCAGCACACACAGGACGTCCGTGGCTGTCCATCAGTACACATATCAGCATGTTGGTCCTTGGACACAGCACGCTGACCCTTCCCGTGGACTGTTCGGGTGATTTTGGCCCACGTGGGCTGTCTGTTCAGTACACACAGGACGTCTGTGGGTGTCCACCAGCACACACAGGACGTCCATTGTAATGACCCTGCACATAAGTAGAAAAGTCAAAGACCTTGACCTTAGTCTCACATATCCAGAAGGGCCGACACGCATCGGGGAACGACGTTTGAAGAAGCTGAAGAATAGGGAGATTCCTCAAATCCAAGTCTTTTGGGGAAGACAAAACCGCTTGGTGATAACATGGGAAGATGAAGACAGATTTTGTCAGAACTATCCAGAGTTCTTCGAAGATGAAGCGGCGACGTCATCAGCACCTTAGAACTCGGGGACGAATTCTAATGAGTGGGGGAGAATGTAATGACCCTGCTCATAAGTAGAAAAGTCAAAGACCTTGAACTTAGTCGTGGTCGAAATGAGGAACGGTCATGGTCGAAAGACAGTTTTCTGCTGGTACGAGAAAATCGATAAAAACTGAGCAAGAGGAGATCGACGTTTTGAAACCGAAGAAGGAGAAGCATTGTCTAAGTAAATCAAGGAATGAGTTTTCTCATTTGAAGAAGAGGTTTAGAAGTTGTTGACATGGCGAAGAAAGTGAAGACGCGATGACATGGCGACCACCGATTGGATTCGGAGGAGTGACGGAGCGATACGCGTGGCAAACTCTCATTGGCTGGAAGAAGACTTGGCGACCAAGTTACGAAGCTTCTAGAAGACGAGACTTGGCGACCAAGCAACGGGAAAACTTGGGGAGAAAGGTAAAAACCTTCCGGAAGCAAGGTTACTTGCCGCGGAAGTTTCGTAGTGGGATATGTGTCCATTTTTCCTCATGCATGTGTGCCATTTGTCCAGCCCAGCCTCAGTCCTCCATTTCTATAAATACCAGACCCCTCCCTTTCATTTTTATCATTCAAAACCGTGAGATCTTACCTTAGAGAGTGGTGAGTTAGAGAGAGAAACCAAGAAAGAGAGTGTTTTCGGGTAGTTTTTAGTTAGCGTTTTTGGGGAGATAGCTAGGGGTGGTGCTGGATAGTCTTTGTAGCCAGTAGCCAAGGTGGGTTTCCTGTGTGTTTCTTGTGTGTGTGTTTTGTATGCAGGTTCGAGCTTGACCAACGGGTCTTAAACGGAGACTCGGGGTATAGTTAATCGATTTTCTGCAGGGCCCCGGGGAAAGTGTGTGCTGCATGCATACATGTTGTGTGATTGATTGTTTGTTTGTTTAGTTGTCACTCGCCTAGTTATTTAGTTTTAGTCTAGACTTAGGTGCATCGAGGTTTGAGGTTAAGCTCCCTCATGCTAAGTAGTGTTTGTGTGTGTGTTTCTCTAGACTAGGGCGAGTGATTGTTATGCTTTGAGTCTAGATGTGCTTGGAGGTTAGAGGTGGAGCTCCCTCACGCTTGTTGCTTGTTTGTGTGGCATCTAGACTAAAGCATGGGCCATCTCGGGGTTAGATTAGGGAAAGCCTAATTCTCCAAAGGTGTTCGAGACCATGGAGATAGATTGGGCGATACCCAATTCTCTAGTGGTGGAGTGACCTACTCTCCATGGCTTGTCACGTGAAGTGGGTCGCGCCCATGGACAAGCGCTGCATGACGATGCGGCCCGGGTTAGATTAGGGAAAGCCTAATTCCCGGAGATGATGTTTTCCGACCATGTGACTGTTGTGTTTGTGATCGGGATTGTTCAGTATGGAGATGTGTTAGGGCTCCGATGTGTTAGACTTAGCCTCCTGCCATGATCTAGCTTCAAGTAACGGGAACCTGCATTAAAACAAGTCAACAAACAATCCCTAGTTAACCATATATACGCCTGATTTCAGTACTCATGTAGTGTTAGACACTTAGACTATACAAGTATCACTAGTCGATCGACCAACAATCAAACAAGAACATGATCGGCCAACCAATGATACCGCATAGCTTTAATATCCACCACCCTTCACAAGCAATCCCTCAAACACATACAGGCCAACGTCAGGCCTACAATAACCAAATACACACCAAGCCTAATCCGGTACCTAAGCCAGACTTAGGACTTAATGTCAGAACCTGCAAGCAAATCAATCAACCACAAACACAATCACAATAATAAGACTATGAGTATCTACGACTCGATCTAACTCGTAACACCGTATATCAGTTCTACACTGACTCGAGGGTTCCATAACCCTCTACGACACACTAACACAACACTCTAACCTGGGCCCTAGTGACTTCGTGTTCCTCCTCTCTATCGGCAATATCCTATCTCCCTACCACAAAGGCGAGAAGAAGGAACTTTCAACCGACCGCGGCCCACAGTCATTCGGGTCACCGCGCGACAGCCCACAGTCCTTCGGGTCACTGCCACATTACACCGTCGTGTAATACTCAGCCATAGTACATGACACCGTTCGTCTGAGTCTTCCCGATCCAGCAAATAAGGGGTTTCCTTGAACCCGCTGGGTATGAGGCTGAGGAAACACTAATCAACCCCAAACAAGCCTAGTATGGGCGGGTTACGCACATACTGTCGGCACCACTCACACAACACAAACTCAATCTAGAACCTAACCTAAGGCTAATGTTCCAGATCCTAACTAGACACTCGACTCTACAACACAAACCAATAGTACCAGTAGTCCGGCCTATATGGCCTAAGACCCTTAGTACTAACTACTAAACAATAATATCAATACTAAACAACACAATCAAACCGTTACCCAGATAGTTCAGCTTCCCGCTGAGAAACTATCTTTAAAGATAATGGGAACCTGCACTCAACCATATCAACACGCAAGAATAGAAAACATGATGCATCCTATTCTTAGTCCTAATCAGGTTATCAATTTAGTCTTAATTCCATTCATCTCAGCATAGCCCTTGCTAAACTGAGTCCGGTTCCATAAATAAAATAACCCTAAGGACTCTACCATTCAATAGCGTGAGCATTCTACTCTATATGCAACTCGATCTAACCTAAGCTCCAAGTGGATCTCAAACAAAACCAACTCACAGTGTTCTATGCGAGAAGCAGCTGGTTGATCGGAGAGGACTTGGCCAAAACCCCATGGACGACTTGACTGGACTGGACTGATCTTGACTTGGACATAACCTCGGCTTCATCATGAAGAAACTGACACGTCTGGACAGACTGATCTGGACAGAATCTCCTTTAGCTGCTGGACAGTTCTTCGGACATTTCGGCGGAGTATCTAGGAGAACTTTGACTAATCTGTGGAACTGAACTAGTCTTGGACAGCACCTCCACTTGATTTAGGAGAATAAGACTGGCTTGGACGGACTGAATTGGATAGAGCTTCCGTCAGTACACATATCAGCACGCTGGTCCTTGGAATGAGCACGCTGGCCCTTCCCGCGGACTGTTCGGGTGATTTTGTCCCATGTGGGCTGTTTGTTCAGTACACACATGACGTCCGTGGGTGTCCGTCAGCACACACAGGACGTCCGTGGGTGTCCGTCAGCACACACAGGACGTCCGTGGGTGTCCGCCAGCACACACAGGATGTCTGTGGCTGTCCGTGTGTGGCCTTGTGTGTCCGTCAGCACACACATGACTTCCGTGGCTGTCCATAAGTACACATATCAACACGTTGGTCCTTGGACTGAGCACGCTGACCCTTCCCGTGGACTGTTCGGGTCATTTTGGCCCACGTGGGCTGTCTGTTCAGTACACACAGGACGTCTGTGGGTGTCCGTCAGCACACACAGGACGTCCGTGGCTGTTCGTGTGTGTCCATCAGCACACACAGGACGTCCGTGGCTGTCCATCAGTACACATATCAGCATGTTGGTCCTTGGACACAGCACGCTGACCCTTCCCGTGGACTGTTCGGGTGATTTTGGCCCACGTGGGCTGTCTGTTCAGTACACACAGGACGTCTGTGGGTGTCCACCAGCACACACAGGACGTCCATTGTAATGACCCTGCACATAAGTAGAAAAGTCAAAGACCTTGACCTTAGTCTCACATATCCAGAAGGGCCGACACGCATCGGGGAACGACGTTTGAAGAAGCTGAAGAATAGGGAGATTCCTCAAATCCAAGTCTTTTGGGGAAGACAAAACCGCTTGGTGATAACATGGGAAGATGAAGACAGATTTTGTCAGAACTATCCAGAGTTCTTCGAAGATGAAGCGGCGACGTCATCAGCACCTTAGAACTCGGGGACGAATTCTAATGAGTGGGGGAGAATGTAATGACCCTGCTCATAAGTAGAAAAGTCAAAGACCTTGAACTTAGTCGTGGTCGAAATGAGGAACGGTCATGGTCGAAAGACAGTTTTCTGCTGGTACGAGAAAATCGATAAAAACTGAGCAAGAGGAGATCGACGTTTTGAAACCGAAGAAGGAGAAGCATTGTCTAAGTAAATCAAGGAATGAGTTTTCTCATTTGAAGAAGAGGTTTAGAAGTTGTTGACATGGCGAAGAAAGTGAAGACGCGATGACATGGCGACCACCGATTGGATTCGGAGGAGTGACGGAGCGATACGCGTGGCAAACTCTCATTGGCTGGAAGAAGACTTGGCGACCAAGTTACGAAGCTTCTAGAAGACGAGACTTGGCGACCAAGCAACGGGAAAACTTGGGGAGAAAGGTAAAAACCTTCCGGAAGCAAGGTTACTTGCCGCGGAAGTTTCGTAGTGGGATATGTGTCCATTTTTCCTCATGCATGTGTGCCATTTGTCCAGCCCAGCCTCAGTCCTCCATTTCTATAAATACCAGACCCCTCCCTTTCATTTTTATCATTCAAAACCGTGAGATCTTACCTTAGAGAGTGGTGAGTTAGAGAGAGAAACCAAGAAAGAGAGTGTTTTCGGGTAGTTTTTAGTTAGCGTTTTTGGGGAGATAGCTAGGGGTGGTGCTGGATAGTCTTTGTAGCCAGTAGCCAAGGTGGGTTTCCTGTGTGTTTCTTGTGTGTGTGTTTTGTATGCAGGTTCGAGCTTGACCAACGGGTCTTAAACGGAGACTCGGGGTATAGTTAATCGATTTTCTGCAGGGCCCCGGGGAAAGTGTGTGCTGCATGCATACATGTTGTGTGATTGATTGTTTGTTTGTTTAGTTGTCACTCGCCTAGTTATTTAGTTTTAGTCTAGACTTAGGTGCATCGAGGTTTGAGGTTAAGCTCCCTCATGCTAAGTAGTGTTTGTGTGTGTGTTTCTCTAGACTAGGGCGAGTGATTGTTATGCTTTGAGTCTAGATGTGCTTGGAGGTTAGAGGTGGAGCTCCCTCACGCTTGTTGCTTGTTTGTGTGGCATCTAGACTAAAGCATGGGCCATCTCGGGGTTAGATTAGGGAAAGCCTAATTCTCCAAAGGTGTTCGAGACCATGGAGATAGATTGGGCGATACCCAATTCTCTAGTGGTGGAGTGACCTACTCTCCATGGCTTGTCACGTGAAGTGGGTCGCGCCCATGGACAAGCGCTGCATGACGATGCGGCCCGGGTTAGATTAGGGAAAGCCTAATTCCCGGAGATGATGTTTTCCGACCATGTGACTGTTGTGTTTGTGATCGGGATTGTTCAGTATGGAGATGTGTTAGGGCTCCGATGTGTTGGGATCCCAGGATGTGTGTCATCCGAATTTTTGTTTGTGTAGATCGAGTCTAGGATCGAGTCTAGCTTTCTTTTTGTGTAGTTAGGCCTCGGTGGTGAGACCATTTGTTTGTTTAGTAATTGTTTGTTTGCTTGCTTGCTTGTTTGTTTGTTGCTTCTGCTGTGTTGTTTACTAACCAATTGTTGATTGTGTTTGGGGCATGGGCTGAAGGGGGTCGTTGTTGTTTATTTTTGGGAACTCACTGAGTAATTCCGATTACTCATCCCCTCTTCTACTATGCAGGTAACCCGTAGGTAGGAAGCTTAGGGCGCAGCGGAATGGGAAGCGACCGGTGTAGATTGGAAGTGGCATAAGCATAAGCGGACTATCTTTTGGAATTTATAATTACTTTCTTTTCATTTTGGCACTAGGCCGTGAGCTCAAACTCTGATATTTTGTATTGTAATGTTTTGTAAAACGCTTTCTACCTATTATTAATAAAATGTATGTTTATATTCGTAGTTGTGTGTTAAATGATACTAGACCTTGTCCGGGTCGACACAACTCGATGATTGTGGTACGGGTTGTGAAGCCTTAGGCCATGACATCGAGGTCATAGCAAACTGGAACGGATTGGTCGAGAGTCTTGACTTGTTCTTGATTCTTGGTCGAACCGGTACTGTGAGCTATACTTGTGGCGCTCCCGGGACGTACCGGGTCAGTCCGGCTTGGTACGGTCCGGGGGTGTTACAAATGGTGGTATCAGAGCGTGTTTCCGATCATGCTCATAAACCGCAACATTTTTCAAATGTTTTTATCGAGTCAAAATGAGTCGCTTCTGCCACATTAGGAAACCGTCTGTTCCGCTTAGGGTTTTTAGGGAGTAGTTTTAGGATTAGTTCCTTGGGAATTTTTCTTTCTTTAGGATTAACCCTTGAAACCGTGCAGATGTCTAATCAAGGATCAGGAGCAGGCGGGTCGTTCGGAACGTCGGGTCAGGATGGGTCGAGGTATGCAAACTACCACAACTTCTGGGATGCTCCGAATTCAGCAAACCAGACTGGCGACAGTGGACCAAGGCCTATGGAAGGCATTGAACGTGCTCACAGTGAGGAGAACGTATCTCCTGTAGCGTGGCGATTATCAGTATCACCACCCAATTCTCAGCATGTGGAATCAGAACCATTCGTTGGACCACAGAGACTCCATTCATCTCATGCAGACTCAGAAGAATCTACATAAATTAGAATCAACTCAAGACCAGCAGAGCCGGCTACACCTACGCCAGCACCTGCACCAGCTCCAGCAGAAGGAAGTAGACCAGCAGATCCAACCTTGTCTATGATACATAACCTTTTGTCTAAAGTCTTAACCAACAAAGTTACCCCAAGTCCAGAAGCAAATCAACCTGAAACTCGACAACCAGACTTCCTGAAGTATGTTCTTACGATGAAGAACATGGGTACCTATAAGTTCGAAGGAGAAGCCGATACCTTCAAAGCAGATACATGGCTACGACATGTAAAGAAGAACTTCTCAACCACCAGGTGTCCAGACGAGTACAAGAAAGACGTAGCTGTGCATTACTTGGAGAAAGACGCAATGTCTTGGTGGGAGGTTATCACACGAAGACAAGGAGGAGAAGACATGGATTGGGATGCATTCAAGCAGGAATTTCAGAGGAAGTATTTTCCTCCAGAAGCAAGAGACAGAATGGAGCAAGCTTTTCTTCGATTGGACCAAGGTGAAAGGAGTGTTAGGGAGTACGAATCAGAATTTCTCAAGCTCTGTCGATGCATCTACTACGAGGACGGAGATGAAGCGGTGTTAGTTCGTAAGTTCTTACGAGGTCTTAAGCCAGAGATCGGGAGTCGTCTACAAGCCGTCAAATTTGTGAGTTTGTTCGAGTTAATAGAGAAAGCAGTCAACGTGGAGGAGATGGTAGCAGCTGAACGTGAACCAACTGTTGGACCAAACCCCAAACATCAGAGAAGTCAGTCCAAGGATGATAAGTTGCGAACCAACCAGAAGAAAGGAAGAAAGGGTCAGTTCAAACGACATGGAAAGAAGCCGAAGGCACAAGTGACATGCTACAATTGTGGTCAGTTGGGACATTACTCTCGTGAATGCACCAACTCAACGGCTGAGAAGACGGATTGTGGAAGGCATCGGTTACTTGCTACAGCTGTGGAGAGAAAGGTCATTTCGCCAACGAGTGTACTGTGAACCGTCCAGGACAGGGAAGAGGATCGTCTGCGCGTACCAAACCAAACCGACCGACCAGGGAACACCCAGCCGGGCGTCCTGCATCCGAAGGGAGAGTCTATGCCTTGGAGATGGAGGAAACTCCATCTAGTGCTCCGGGACCGTCGAGAGGTCCTGTGACAGGTTTGTTTGGGTGCTAACTCTCTTTTGCGTGTTTATTTCTGTGTAGAGTAGTTAGTAGTTTGTAGTTTGTTGTGTTAGCATTCTGGATGAATGCTAGTGTGTTGATCTTTGTTAGGATCATTGTTGGTTGGTGGAACCCCTGCTGTTGTTTTGTTTGATTCGGGAGCCACCCATAGTTTTGTGAACCCAGTATTAGCCTCTAGATTTGTAGGAACCCTTGTGACCCATGATATTGATATCTCAGTGTTAACCCCTGGAGGCCAAACCTTGAAAGCTGAAAAGGTGTTGTTGGATGTGCCTATTGTGCTTTTGCACGCAACCCTTTTAGCCAACCTAGTGGTCATGCCCTTAGAAGGTTTCGAGGTTATTTTAGGAATGGATTGGCTGTCAAGGCATCGGGCGTGGCTGGACTGTGCAAGAGGAAGAGTTTTCTTTGAAGACGACCATCGAGGAGTTTTGGCGTATTATGGGATCAAGCCTAGCATCTCAGCAACGTTCGTCACAGCAATGAGAGCAGAGAGAGCCTTAGTGGACGGCGAGGTCTACTTGGTATCGCTTACGTACATCAGAGAGGAGACAGGAAAGGAATTGAGAATGGAAGACATTCCAGTGGTCCAAGAGTTTGAAGACGTGTTTCGGGCGTTAACGGAGTTACCACCACCTTGGAGTAACCCGTTCACCATCAACTTGGAACTGAGCGCTGCACCTATCGCCAAGGCACCTTACCGCATGGCACCAGCAGAGTTAGCAGAGCTCAAGAAGCAGTTGGAGGATTTATTAGACAAAGGTTTCATCAGACCGAGTTCTTCACCTTGGGGAGCTCCGGTTTTGTTTGTGAAGAAGAAGGATGGCAGCATGAGATTGTGCATCGACTACAGAGGAATCAACAATGTCACGATCAAGGATAAGTACCCTTTACCTAGGATCGATGAATTGTTGGATCAACTAAGAGGAGCGAGTTGGTTCTCGAAGATAGATTTGGCTTCGGGATATCACCAAATTCCGATAGCAGAGAACGACGTAATGAAGATATCATTCAACACTCGGTATGGCCAGTTTGAGTTCGTTGTAATGCCATTCGGGTTAACCAACGCACCAGCAGTATTCATGAGGTTGATGAATGAAGTATTTCACGACTACCTCGACAAGTTCGTGATTGAGTTCATCGACGACATACTCATCTACTCACGGAGCGAGGAGGAGCACAAGGAGCATATGAGGATGGTACTTGAGAGACTAAGAGACCGGAAGTTGTTTGCTAAGCTCAGCAAGTGTCGATTCTGGAAGCGCGAGATTGGTTTCTTAGGTCATAGAGTTTCCAAGCAAGGAGTTTCGGTGGATCCAGAGAAGATTGAAGTCATCCAGAAGTGGCCTTGTCCAACCTCAGTAACGGAGATCAGAAGTTTCCTCGGATTGGCAGGCTATTACCGAAAATTCATGCAAGCGTTCTCATCAATCGCGAAACCTTTGACACGATTGACGGGAAAGGAAGTCCCATTTCTTTGGGATGAGCATACGGAGAGAGCTTTCAACAAACTCAAGGAGGCATTGACTACGGCACCAGTTCTTGCCTTACCCCAGCCGGGTAAGCCATATGTTGTGTATACTGACGCATCGCGGGTAGGATTAGGGTGTGTGTTAATGCAAGAAGACAGAGTCATTGCATACGCCTCAAGACAGTTGAAGAAGCACGAGGAGAACTACCCCACACACGATCTGGAGATGGCGGCCGTTGTTTTTGCATTAAAGATATGGCGCTCGTATCTTTATGGAGAGAAAGTTCAGGTATTTACGGATCACAAAAGCCTTAAATACTTGTTCACTCAGGCGGATCTGAATTTGCGACAAAGACGGTGGATGGAATTCATTGCGGACTACGACATTCAGATTCAGTATCACCCAGGAAAAGCAAACGTGGTAGCGGATGCATTGAGTCGACGAAGAGCTGTAGTAGACTCAGAGCGAGATTTGGAGAAGTTATCAGACGAATTCAAGAAGGTAACTTTAGCTGCACTGGAAGGAGAATCTAGTGAACCATTGGGAATGCAAGCCGTGAACCAAGCCAGTTTGATACAACGTATTCGAGGAGCGCAGCAGCAAGATGAGAACCTGAAGATCATCATGGAGCAGCTACGAGAGCAAGGAGGGCCAAATGCTAGTGGATATCATATGGCAGAAGACTCAACGGAAGAATCACTGTGCCAAAGGAGGGAGGATTCAAGGAGGAAATTCTCAAGTTAGCGAATCAGTCACTTTTGAGTATACATCCTGGAAGCACCAAGATGTATAGAGATATGAGGAGATATTACCATTGGCCAGGAATGAAGAAGTCAGTAGCAAGATGGGTAGCGCAGTGTCAAGTTTGCCAGCAAATCAAAGCCGAACACCAAGTGCCAGGAGGGTTACTTCAAAGCTTACCTATTCCCGAGTGGAAGTGGGATTCAGTGTCCATGGATCTAATCACAGGATTACCAGTGGCCAGAGGAAGATCAAACAATGCAATTTGGGTTATCATGGATTGGCTGACAAAGGTAGCACATTTGTTAGCAATCAGAGACACAGACAAGACGGAGACATTGGCGGAACTTTACATCAATCAGATTGTGAAGCTACACGGAGTACCAGCAAACATTGTCTCAGATCGAAATCCAAGATTTACAGCAGCATTCTGGAGAGCATTGCAAGGAGCGTTGGGTACGGAGTTGCACATCAGTACTGCATTTCACCCAGAAACGGACGGGCAGACGGAGAGGACCATCCGGACAATAGAGGATATGCTACGTTTGTGTATTCTCGATTGGTCAGGTACGTGGGAGAACTATCTACCTTTGATAGAATTTTCCTACAACAATAGTTTCCACGCCAGCATTGCAATGTCACCATACGAGGCATTGTACGGAAGACCCTGTCGAACACCTCTATGTTGGACGCAAGTTGGAGAACCATGATTATTCGGACCAGGAGTCATTGAAGAAACATTGGAGAAGCTGCAAGTCATCCGAGCAAACATGAAGAAGGCACATGATCGACAGAAGAAGTACGCGGATCAAAGAAGGCGAGAAGTAGTATTTGCAGTTGGAGATATGGTCTATCTCAAGGTATCAGCTCAGAAAGAAAAGGATCATTTCGGCAAAGTCGGGAAGTTAGCAGTTCGTTTCATTGGTCCATACCGGATCATTGGAAGAGTAGGAGAAGTAGCTTACAGGCTAGAGCTGCTAGAAGACATGAATTTACACCCTGTATTTCATGTATCTATGCTGAGAAGGCACATTCGAGATCCTGATTCTATTGAGCCTGAGAAAATCCCAGAGCTGAGGACAAATCTCACATATCCAGAAGGGCCGATACGCATCGGGGAACGACGTTTGAAGAAGCTGAAGAATAGGGAGATTCCTCAAATCCAAGTCTTTTGGGGAAGACAAAACCGCTTGGTGATAACATGGGAAGAGGAAGACAGATTTTGTCAGAACTATCCAGAGTTCTTCGAAGATGAAGCGGCGACGTCATCAGCACCTTAGAACTCGGGGACAAATTCTAATGAGTGGGGGAGAATGTAATGACCCTGCTCATAAGTAGAAAAGTCAAAGACCTTGACCTTAGTCGTGGTCGAAACGAGGAATGGTCATGGTCGAAAGACAGTTTTCTGCCGGTACGAGAAAATCGATAAAAACCGAGCAAGAGGAGATCGACGTTTTGAAACCGAAGAAAAGAGAAGCATTGTCTAAGTAAATCAAGGAATGAGTTTTCTCATTTGAAGAAGAGGTTTAGAAATTGTTGATATGGCGAAGAAAGTGAAGACGCGACGACATGGCGACCACCGATTGGATTCGGAGGAGTGACAGAGCGATACGCGTGGCAAACTCTCATTGGCTGGAAGAAGACTTGGCAACCAAGTTACGAAGCTTCTAGAAGATGAGACTTGGCGACCAAGCAACGGAAAAACTTGGGGAGAAAGCTAAAAACCTTCCGGAAGCAAGGTTACTATCCGCGGAAGTTTCGTAGTGGGACATGTGTCAATTTTTCCTCATGCATGTGTGCCATTTGTCCAGCCCAGCCTCAGTCCTCCATTTCTATTAATACCAGACCCCCCCCCCCTTCATTTTTCTCATTCAAAACCGTGAGAGCTTACCTTAGAGAGAGAGAGGTGAGTTAGAGAGAGAAACCGAGAAAAAAGAGTGTTTTCTGGTAGTTTTTAGTTAGCGTTTTTGGGGAGATAGCTAGGGGTGCTGGATAGTCTTTGTAGCCAGTAGAGACGGTAGGTTTCCTGTGTGTTTCTTGTGTGTGTGTTTTGTATGCAGGTTAGAGCTTGACCAACGGGTCTTAAACGGAGACTCGGGGCATAGTTAATCGATTTTCTGCAGGGCCCCGGGGAAAGTGTGTGCTGCATGCATACATGTTGTGTGATTGATTGTTTGTTTGTTTAGTTGTCACTCGCTTAGTTATTTAAATTTAGTCTAGACTTAGGTGCATCGAGGTTTGAGGTTAAGCTCCCTCATGATAAGTAGTGTTTGTGTGTGTGTTTGTCTAGACTAGGGCGAGTGATTGTTATGCTTTGAGTCTAGATGTGCGTGGAGGTTAGAGGTGGAGCTCCCTCACGCTTGTTGCTTGTTTGTGTGGCATCTAGACTAAAGCATGGGCCATCTCGGGGTTAGATTAGGGAAAGCCTAATTCTCCGAAGGTGTTCGAGACCATGGAGTTAGATTGGGCGATACCCAATTCTCTAGTGGTGGAGTGACCTACTCTCCATGGCTTGTCACGTGAAGTGGGTCGCGCCCATGGACAAGCGCTG
Source organism: Brassica napus (assembly GCF_020379485.1). Lineage (NCBI taxonomy): Eukaryota > Viridiplantae > Streptophyta > Magnoliopsida > Brassicales > Brassicaceae > Brassica > Brassica napus. Next base: position 67,668 of record NW_026016477.1, read on the forward strand.
CATGACGATGCGGCCCAGGTTAGATTAGGGAAAGCCTAATTCCCAGAGATGATGTTTTCCGACCATGTGACTGTTGTGTTTGTGATCGGGAGTGTTCAGTATGGAGATGTGTTAGGGCTCCGATGTGTTAGGATCCCAGGATGTGTGTCATCCGAATTTTTGTTTGTGTAGATCGAGTCTAGGATCGAGTCTAGCTTTCTTTTTGTGTAGTTAGGCCTCGGTGGTGAGACCATTTGTTTGTTTAGTAATTGTTTGTTTGCTTGCTTGCTTGTTTGTTTGTTGCTTCTGCTGTGTTGTTTACTAACCAATTGTTGATTGTGTTTGGGGCATGGGCTGAAGGGGGTCGCTGTTGTTTATTTTTGGGAACTCACTGAGTAATTCCGATTACTCATCCCCTCTTCTACTATGCAGGTAACCCGTAGGTAGGAAGCTTAGGGCGCAGCAGAACGGGAAGCGACCGGTGTAGATTGGAAGTGGCATAAGCATAAGCGGACTATCTTTTGGAATGTATAATTACTTTCTTTTCATTTTGGCACTAGGCCGTGAGCTCAAACTCTGATATTTTGTATTGTAATGTTTTGTAAAACGCTTTCTACCTATTATTATTAAAATGTATGTTTATATTCGTAGTTGTGTGTTAAATGATACTAGACCTTGTCCGGGTCGACGCAACTCGATGATTGTGGTACGGGTTGTGAAGCCTTAGGCCATGACATCGAGGTCATAGCAAACTGGAACGGATTGGTCGACAGTCTTGACGTGTTCTTGATTCTTGGTCGAACCGGTACGGTGAGCTATACTTGTGGCGCTCCCGGGACGTACCGGGTTAGTCCGGCCTGGTACGGTCCGGGGGTGTTACATCCATGGTCTGTGGGTGTCCCCCAGCACACACAGGACGTCTGTGGCTGTCTGTGTGTGTCTGTGTGTGTCCGTCAGCACACACAGGACGTCTGTGGCTGTCCATCAGTACACATATCAGCACGTTGGCCCTTGGACTCAGCACGCTGGCCCTTCCCGTGGACTGTTTGGGTGATTTTTGGCCCACGTGGGCTGTCTGTTCAGTACACACAGGACATCCGTGGGTGTCCGTTAGCACACACAGGATGTCCGTGGCTATCCGTGTGTGTCCGTCTGTGTCTGTGTGTGTCCATCAGCACACACTGGACGTCTGTGGGTGTCCGTCAGCACAAACAGGACGTCCGTCTGTCTCAGTCAGCATACACAGGACATCCGTGGCTATCCGTGTGTGTCCGTGTGTGTCCGTCAGCACACACAGGACTTCCGTGGCTGTCCATCAACACACATATCAGCACGCTGGTCCTTGGACTCAGCATGGTGGTCCTTCCCGTGGACTGTTCAGGTGATTTTGGCCCATGTCGGCTGTTTGTTCAGTACACACAAGACGTTCGTGGGTGTCCGTCAGTACACACAAGACGTCCGTGTGTGTCCGTCAGCACACACAGGACGTCCGTGGCTGTTTGTGTGTGTCCGTGTGTGTCTGTCAGCACACACAAGACGTCCGTGGCTGTCCATGAGTACACATATCAGCACGTTGGTCCTTGGACTCAGCACGCTGACCCTTCCCGTGGACTGTTCGGGTGATTTTTGCCCACGTAGGCTGTCTGTTCAGGACACACATGACGTCTGTGGGTGTCCGCCAGCACACATAGGACATCTTTGGCTGTCCGTGTGTGTCTGTGTGTGTCCGTCTGTGTCGGTCAGCACACACAGGTCGTCCTTGGCTGTCCGTGTGTGTCTGTGTGTGTCTGTCAGCACACACAAGACTTCCGTGGCTGTCCATGAGTACACATATCAGCACGTTGGTCCTTGGACTCAGCACGCTGACCCTTCCCGTGGACTTTTCGGGTGATTTTGGCCCACGTAGGCTGTCTGTTCAGGACACACAGGGCATCCGTGGGTGTCCGTCAGCACACACAAGACGTCCGTGGGTGTCCGTCAGCACACACAGGACGTCTGTGGCTGTCCGTGTGTGTCCGTGTGTGTCCGTCAGCACACACAGGACGTCTGTGGCTGTCCGTGTGTGTCCGTGTGTGTCCGTCAGCACACACATGACGTCTGTGGCTGTCCATCAGTACACATATCAGCACTTTGGTCCTTGGACTCAGCACGCTGGCCCTTCCTGTGGACTGTTTGGGTGATTTTTGGCCCACGTGGGCTGTCTGTTCAGTACACACAGGACATCCGTGGGTGTCCGCCAGCACACACAGGACGTCCGTGGCTATCCGTGGCTGTCCGTCAGCACACACAGAACGTCCGTGGCTGTCCGTGTGTGTCCGTGTGTGTTCGTGTGTGTCCGTCAGCACACACTGGACGTCTGTGGGTGTCCGTCAGCACACATTGGACGTCCGTCTGTGTCCGTCAGCACACACAGGACGTCCGTGGCTATCCGTGTGTGTCCGTCAGCACACACATGACTTCCGTGGCTGTCCATCAGTACACATATCAGCACGTTGGTCCTTGGACTCAGCAAGCTGGCCCTTCTCGTGGACTGTTTGGGTGATTTTGGCCCATGTGGGCTGTATATTCAGTACACACAGGACGTCCGTGGGTGTCCGCCAGCACACACAGGACGTCCGTGGCTGTTTGTGGCTGTCCGTAAGCACACACAGGACATCCATGGCTGTCCGTGTGTGTCTGTCAGGACACACAGGACTTCCGTGGCTGTCCATCAGTACACATATCAGCACGTTGGTCCTTGGACTCAGCATGCTGGCCCTTCCCGTGGACTGCTTGGGTGATTTTGGCCCACGTGGGCTTTCTATTCACTACACACAGGACGTTCGTGGGTGTCCGCCAGCACACACAGGACGTCTGTGGCTGTTTTTGGCTGTCCGTCAGTACACACAGGACGTCTGTGGCTGTACGTGTGTGTCTGTGTGTGTCCGTGTGTGTCCGTCAGCACACACAAGACTTCCGTGGCTGTCCGTCAGCACACACAGAACGTCTGTGGCTGTCCGTGTGTGTCCGTGTGTGTTCGTGTGTGTCCGTCAGCACACACTGGACGTCTGTGGGTGTCCGTCAGAACACATAGGACGTCCGTCTGTGTCTGTCAGCACACTAAAGACGTCCGTGGCTATCCGTGTGTGTCCGTCAGCACACACATGACTTCCGTGGCTGTCCATCAGTACACATATCAGCACGTTGGTCCTTGGACTCAGCACGCTGGCCCTTCTCGTGGACTGTTTGAGTGATTTTGGCCCATATGGGCTGTATATTCAGTACACACAGGACGTCCGTGGGTGTCCGCCAGCACACACAGGACGTCCGTGGCTGTTTGTGGCTGTCCGTAAGCACACACAGGACATCCATGGCTGTCCGTGTGTGTCCGTCAGGACACACAGGACTTCCGTGGCTGTCCATCAGTACACATATCAGCACGTTGGTCCTTGGACTCAGCATGGTGGCCCTTCCCGTGGACTGCTTGGGTGATTTTGGCCCACGTGGGCTTTCTATTCGCTACACACAGGACGTTCGTGGGTGTCCCCCAGCACACACAGGACGTCTGTGGCTGTTTTTGGCTGTCCGTCAGCACACACAGGACGTCTGTGGCTGTACGTGTGTGTCTGTGTGTGTCCGTGTGTGTCTGTCAGCACACACAAGACTTCCGTGGCTGTCTATCAGTACACATATCAGCACGCTGGTCCTTGGACTCAGCACGCTGGCCCTTCCCGTGGACTGTTCGGGTGATTTTGGCCCATGTGGGCTGTTCGTTCAATACACAGAGGACGTCCGTGGGTGTCCGTCAGCACACACAAGACGTCCGTGTGTGTCCGTCAGCACACACAAGACGTCCATGGCTGTCTGTGTGTGTCCGTGTGTGTCTGTCAGCATACACAGGACGTCCGTGGCTATCCATGAGTACACATATCAGCACGTTGGTCCTTGGACTCAGCACGCTGACCCTTCCCGTGGACTGTTTGGGTGATTTTGGCCCATGTGGGCTGTCTGTTCAGTACACACAGGACGTCCGTGGGTGTCCGCCAGCACACACATGACGTCTGTGGCTGTATGTGGCTGTCCGTCTGTTGTAGGCACGGGACGGATAGGCGGACGGACGGACGGATGGTCGTTCCGCGGTTCAGTCTTTGGCTCGGATGGATGGTACCGTCCGGGTCGTCTCTTGTTGGCGATTGTACCTGAATCAAATATGAGCTTTTGGTGAGTTTTCGATAGAGACAAGAACAGAAACAGAGAGGCTAATGGACAAATGATAAATGAACAAGATATGATTTTTATGGGTTTTGAAGGAAAGATGAATGAAATCTAAGAACAAGGATAGAGAGATAGAGAAGAATAGCGGATGGAATCTGTTGCTGGACGTGTGTCTCTCTCAACAAGATCAACGGATGGTTTGAAGGATAGATATGGTTCCGGCTCTTGCTGGACGTGTGTCTCTCTCAAGATCGGACAAGGGATGGGATGGATCGAAGGACTCCACAAAGAATAATGGTTCGGCTCTTTGATATGTCAGACGGCTGCTCTCAATAGTTTCTCACAACTGAAAGACTTAGGGTTTCTTTGCTTAAGCAAAACGATTTCATAAAAAGACTTGGCCGAAAATTTGGCTACTACAAGAGTTTAAACAGCTGTTCCTTAATGGACTCTAAAAGATAAAAAGGCCTAGACAAATGGCCATAGTCTTAACCGAAATAAATTAAAGAAAAGCAATAGACCGGTCGCGGCTTGAGATGTCCGGATCAGAACTCATAGTATGCTTGCATGTTGCCGCATTAAAACCTTTCGGAAAAACCCAGTGGGACAAAACCCGATATGGAAAAAGAGTACAACACATACTACTCCTTCTGATGGACGGCTACATCTCTGAACCGGAAGCAAGTTGGTTGGATGGATTGAGGATGAAGGTGGAAATGATCAGGCCGGCTTCATTCTGGTCGATGGAGGAGAATTGGCTTGAATGGAAGGAGTCTGGAACCTCTAATGGCTCGCTGGTGTCTTCAAGCTTTAAGTCGGCCAACTCCTGGATCAATAGTTGCTTGAATCCGGTTTGTTCCTGTGCAAGCAACTCCTGGACAGCTTTGGCAAATCCAGCTCTTATAACCCTTGAGCCGGACCTTGTGGTAGGACCTTTGCGGATGATGGGAACCTCAGTCGTGGGTACTACAACATCCCCTCCCTCTTGAACAGGTTCTGTCCTCAGAACATCTCCGTCATCTGCAATATAAGGAGACAAATCAGACACATTGAACGTTCGGGATACTTGGAACTCACCTGGCAGCTCTAGCCGGTAGGCATTGTCATTGATCCGGTCGAGCACTCGGAAAGGTCCGTCCCCTCGTGGGGATAATTTGCTCTTCCTCTCTTCCGGAAACCGTTCTGGCCTCATGTGGAGCCACACCCAGTCGCCTGGTTGGAAAATAACTTCTGTGCGTCCCTTGTTGAGCTTAATCCGGCTCCGTTCAGCCTTCTTCTCCAAAGTCTCCTTGACTTGTCGGTGCATGTTCTTCACAAACTCAGCCTTTTTGTCACCACTCTGGCTAACTTGCATGGCTGGGGGCAGTGCGGATAGGTCCATGGGCGTCTCTGGTCTAAAGCCATACACGATCTCAAAAGGGGAGAGGTTAGTAATAGAGTGCCTTGCATGGTTATAAGCAAACTCAATGAAAGGCAAACAACTCAACCAATTTCTAAGGTTCTTACCCACCGTAGCCCTCAACAACTGAGAGAGTGTACGGTTTACTACCTCGGTATGACCATCAGTCTGTGGGTGGCAAGTGGTCGAGAAGAGGAGCTTGGTTCCAAGCTTCTTCCACAATGTTCTCCAGAAGTGGCTGAGGAATTTTGTGTCTCGGTCGGACACAATGGTACGTGGCACTCCATGTAAGCGCACCACTTCCTTGAAGAAGAGATCAGCGGTTTGGCTGGCATCATTGGTCTTGGAACACGGAATGAAATGTGCCATCTTGGAGAACCTGTCCACTACAACAAAAATAGAATCCTTGTGTTCTATCTTGGGCAAGCCCAGCACAAAGTCCATAGATAGATCAACCCATGGTGCAATAGGAATAGGTAAAGGCATGTGTAAACCATAAGGATGCGACCTGGATTTGGTTTTGAGACAGACAGTGCACTTGGCACATAGGCTCTCGACGTAACGCCTCATCCTGGGCCAATAGAAGTGGTCGGAGAGGACGCTCAGGGTTTTGTCTCGGCCGAAATGCCCCATCAACCCGCCCCCATGAGCTTCTCGTGTCAGTAAGTCTCGCATGGAACCATGAGGAATGCACAGGCGCTTCTCCTTGAAGAGGAACCCGTCCTGCTGATAGAATGGACCCATGGCTCCCTTAGCCGTGTTACTGTAAAGCTCAGAAAAATCAGGGTCAGTTTCATAAGACATTTTAAGTTGTTCAAAACCCATGATCTTGGCCTCCATGGTGGTAATGAGCGTGTGGCGTCGGGATAGAGCGTCGGCCACTACGTTGTCCTTCCCCTTCTTGTACTTGATCACATAAGGAAAAGTCTCCACGAACTCCAGCCACCTAGCATGCCTCTTCTTGAGTGTGGTCTGGCCCCTCAAGTGTTTAAGAGTCTCGTGATCTGTATGAATAATAAACTCTTTAGACAGAAGATAATGTTGCCAAGTTTCAAGTGACCTTACTAGAGCATATAGCTCTTTATCATAGGTGGGGTAATTGAGGGCGGCTCCACTCAATTTCTCACTAAAGAAAGCCACTGGCCGGCCTCCTTGGGTCAGTACGGCTCCTATTCCTGTCCCTGAAGCATCACACTCAATCTCAAAAGGTTTATCAAAATCAGGAAGAGTTAGGACCGGTGCATGTGTCAAACTATGTTTAAGCCTGTTGAAAGACTCCTCTTGGGCAGGACCCCAAGCAAAGGTTACATTCTTCTTGATCACGGAGGTCATTGGGGCGGCAATGGTACTGAAGTCCTTCACAAATCGTCGGTAGAAACTGGCTAGTCCATGGAAGCTGCGGATATGTCCGATCGTGGTCGGGGTCGGCCAGTCTTGTATGGCCTTGATCTTCTCCTCATCAACCTTCAGTCCCTGTGAACTCACAACAAAGCCTAAAAATACCAACTGATCAGTGCAGAATACACATTTCTTAAGGTTAGCATAAAGGCCTTCTTGCCTTAAGGCTTTCAAAACCTGTTCTAGGTGTCCCATGTGTTCAGTTAAAGACCTGCTGTAAATCAAGATATCATCAAAGTATACAACCACGAATTTACCAATGTAAGGTCGGAGGACCTCATTCATGAGTCTCATGAAGGTGCTAGGGGCGTTGGTAAGGCCAAACGGCATCACCAGCCACTCGTATAGACCTTGCTTGGTCTTGAAGGCGGTTTTCCACTCATCTCCTTCCTTCATGCGGACTTGATGGTATCCACTCCTGAGATCAATCTTAGAAAACACAACAGACCCACTCAGTTCATCCAACATATCATCTAATCTAGGTATAGGGTACCGATATTTGATGGTTATGTTGTTGATGGCTCGGCAGTCCACACACATGCGCCATGTCCCATCTTTCTTAGGCACTAGTAGGACCGGGACTGCACAGGGGCTAAGGCTCTCGTGGATGTAGCCTTTGTCCATGAGATCTTGGACCTGCCGTTCCAGCTCCTTAGCTTCCTCAGGATTGACACGGTAAGCGGCTCGGTTTGGTAGTGGCGCGCCGGGTACAAGATCGATCTGATGTTCTATGCCACGGATAGGGGGTAAACCGGCAGGGATCTCGTCAGGGAAGACATCCTTGTAACGTCCCATGAGGTCTTGTACTACGTCCGGTACTTCAGGAGCTTCTAAACCTGCAAAACAACCTTCCTTAAAGATCATTAGTAGCACCTGTGTCTCACGTTGTAATGATTTAAGCACTTGTCCGGAAGTCATGTAAAGGTTAGTGTTACTTACCTGGCCGGACTGCGTCATTGCCTTCTGCATATCATGAACTTCTTGAGGGCTGAGAGGTGCTAGGCTGTGCTTCTTGTTGTTGTGGACGAAACTGTAGATGTTGGTGCGGCCATGGTGAAGTGTCTCCTTGTCAAACTGCCACGGCCTTCCGAGAAGTATATGGCCGGCTTGCATGGGCACAACATCACACTTGACCTGGTCTTGGTACTTGCCAATACTGAAGGACACAACAACTTGTTCGGCAATCTTGAGCTCAGTCTCATCATTGAGCCATTTGAGACGGTATGGTCGAGGATGGGCAGTTTTGACCAACCCTAGCTTATCAACAAGATACTTGCTAGCAACGTTAGTACAAGATCCGCCATCTATGATCAAACTACATACCTTGTGATCAACACTACATCTGGTGTGGAAGATGTTCTCCCGCTGGATGGTCTCTGGGTCAAAGAGGGTGCTAAGAGCTCTCCGGGTCACTAGCAGCTCGCCTGTCTCCGGGTAGTCGGTTACTTCTTCATCAGAGATCGCGGCCGCGGCCTCTGCCTCATCTTGGGATTCATACTCGCCATCCCCCTTTAGGACCATCACTCGTTTGTTTGGACAATCCCGAGCGTAGTGGCCTTTGCCCTGACACTTATAACAAATGATGTCACGAGTACGCAAATTTTGGGCTTGAGTCTTACCCTGCTCCGGCTTAGATGCATTAGATGATTCAGCCTGGTTGGTCTTGAATCGGCTCTCAATCTCAATCGTCTTGCCCTTGTCGCCTTGTTTTGAACCCGGTTGAGTCCAAGCAGGTTTGCTGCGGCTGGTACTGGCCGTCTTGCGCTTGATGTGCTGCTCGGCTTGCGTAGCAAAGTGCAATAGATCGTTGAAGTCTTCATAGTGTTGTCTCTCCACCTTGCGGGCAATGCGGTCTTGCAGCCCTTCCAGGAATTGGGACATCATTGTCTCCTCGGGCTCGTCGGTCTCAAGCTTATTCCTAAGTGCCTCGAACTCCTCAAAGTACTCCTCCACAGTCTTAGTTCCCTGCGTAAGTTTACGAAAACGTTTTAGCACATCACGCTGGTAGTAAGATGGAATGTACCTCGCGCGAAGCTTGGTCCGCATCTCGGTCCAATTACGCGCTCTCCACACTGGCCCGGACTTAGCAACGTCTCGATCCCACCACGAAAGAGCATTGTCCGTCAGCTGGGCTGCTGCTAGGGCAACCTTCTTGGCCTCACTATATTGATAATAGTCGAAGATGTACTCCATGCGCTTCTCCCACACGATGTAGGCATCCGGATCAACCTTGCCGGCAAACGTTGGGGGATGAAGCTTAAGCGCCTTGCCTCCCAACCAAGGCTCTTCCTCCTCTCGGTCTCGACCTCCCCTATGGTCGCGGCCTCCTCCTACTTGGGCCCGGGGTCCTCGCGCGTTCCTCCTACCTCCCCGGTTCGGCCTCTCCTCGTCCTGACTGCGCGTATCATCGGTACTGTCCGCGTCCGAGTCAGTGTCATGCGGGTCCGGCTGATGCCTTCCTGGTGGTCGAGGTCCGTTGGGCCTGCCTCCCTGCCGTATCTGAACAAGCTCGGCGGTGATAGTCCTAAGGCTCGCCCTCAGTTCTTCATTGTCAGCTAAGAGCTGAGCGTTTATGGCCGCTTGGTCTTGACCTACATCTCCCATAGTTCTCTGCAAAGAAACTCAAAGAAAGATTAAAAGGCAAGGGGGGGGGGGGGTTAAATAGTTGCTTGGGTCGGATACTTTGAGTATCGACCAAGGCTAAGAGTAAATGCAAAAATTTATGGTAAAAATCGAATCAAGTTAAAAAAAAAGGAAAGAGGGAATATTTGTTTTTTTGGATTTTCGAAAACTTGGAAAGAAAGTAAAACTTCTTTTAATTTTTTTTTTTTTTTTTAAATGCAAAAATCGAAAACTTGGGGAACAATCCGAAAATTTTAAAAAATAAGGAAAGTAAATATTTTTTTGGAATTGTGACGGCTAGGGTTCAGAAAGAACTGAGTTTTGCAGGAAACTTCAGCTCTGATACCAAAATGTTGTAGGCACGGGACGGATAGGCGGACGGACGGACGGATGGTCGTTCCGCGGTTCAGTCTTTGGCTCGGATGGATGGTACCGTCCGGGTCGTCTCTTGTTGGCGATTGTACCTGAATCAAATATGAGCTTTTGGTGAGTTTTCGATAGAGACAAGAACAGAAACAGAGAGGCTAATGGACAAATGATAAATGAACAAGATATGATTTTTATGGGTTTTGAAGGAAAGATGAATGAAATCTAAGAACAAGGATAGAGAGATAGAGAAGAATAGCGGATGGAATCTGTTGCTGGACGTGTGTCTCTCTCAACAAGATCAACGGATGGTTTGAAGGATAGATATGGTTCCGGCTCTTGCTGGACGTGTGTCTCTCTCAAGATCGGACAAGGGATGGGATGGATCGAAGGACTCCACAAAGAACAATGGTTCGGCTCTTTGATATGTCAGACGGCTGCTCTCAATAGTTTCTCACAACTGAAAGACTTAGGGTTTCTTTGCTTAAGCAAAACGATTTCATAAAAAGACTCGGCCGAAAATTTGGCTACTACAAGAGTTTAAATAGCTGTTCCTTAATGGACTCTAAAAGATAAAAAGGCCTAGACAAATGGCCATAGTCTTAACCGAAATAAATTAAAGAAAAGCAATAGACCGGTCGCGGCTTGAGATGTCCGGATCAGAACTCATAGTATGCTTGCATGTTGCCTCATTAAAACCTTTCGGAAAAACCCAGTGGGACAAAACCCGATAAGGAAAAATAGTACAACACATACTACTCCTTCTGATGGACGGCTACATCTCTGAACCGGAAGCAAGTTGGTTGGATGGATTGAGGATGAAGGTGGAAATGATCAGGCCGGCTTCATTCTGGTCGATGGAGGAGAATTGGCTTGAATGGAAGGAGTCTGGAACCTCTAATGGCTCGCTGGTGTCTTCAAGCTTTAAGTCGGCCAACTCCTGGATCAATAGTTGCTTGAATCCGGTTTGTTCCTGTGCAAGCAACTCCTGGACAGCTTTGGCAAATCCAGCTCTTATAACCCTTGAGCCGGACCTTGTGGTAGGACCTTTGCGGATGATGGGAACCTCAGTCGTGGGTACTACAACACCGTCAGCACACACAGGACGTCTGTGGCTGTCCGTGTGTGTCCGTGTGTGTCCGTCAGCACACACAGGACGTCCGTGGCTGTCCATCAGTACACATATCAGCACGCTGGTCCTTGGACTCAGCACGCTGGCCCTTCCCGTGGACTGTTTGGGTGATTTTGGCCCACGTGGGCTGTCTACTCAGTACACAAAGGGCATCCGTGGGTGTCCGTCAGCACACACAGGACGTCTGTGGGTGTCCGTCAGCACACACAGGACGTCTGTGGCTGTCCGTGTGTGTCCGTCAGCACACACATGACGTCTGTGGCTGTCCATCTGTACACATATCAGCACTTTGGTCATTGGACTCAGCACGCTGGCCCTTCCCGTGGACTGTTTGGGTGATTTTTGGCCCACGTGGGCTGTCTGTTCTGTACACACAGGACATCCGTGGGTGTCCGCCAGCACACACAGGACGTCCGTGGCTATCCGTGGCTGTCCGTCAGCACACACAGAACGTCCGTGGCTGTCCGTGTGTGTCCGTGTGTGTTCGTGTGTGTCCGTCAGCACACACTGGACGTCTGTGGGTGTCCGTCAGCACACATAGGACGTCCGTCTGTGTCCGTCAGCACACACAGGACGTCTGTGGCTATCCGTGTGTGTCCGTCAGCACACACAGGACTTCCGTGGCTGTCCATCAGTACACATATCAGCACGTTGGTCCTTGGACTCAGCACGCTGGCCCTTCTCGTGAACTGTTTGGGTGATTTTGGCCCATGTGGGCTGTATATTCAGTACACACAGGACGTCCGTGGTTGTCCGCCAGCACACACAGGACGTCCGTGGCTGTTTGTGGCTGTTTGTGGCTGTCCGTAAGCACACACAGGACATCCATGGCTGTCCATGTGTGTCCGTCAGGACACACAGGACTTCCGTGGCTGTCCATCAATACACATATCAGCACGTTGGTCCTTGGACTCAGCATGCTGGCCCTTCCCATGGACTGCTTGGGTGATTTTGGCCCCCGTGGGCTTTCTATTCACTACACAAAGGACGTTCGTGGGTGTCCGCCAGCACACACAGGACGTCTGTGGCTGTTTTTGGCTGTTCGTCAGCACACACAGGACGTCTGTGGCTGTCCGTGTGTGTCTGTGTGTGTCCGTGTGTGTCTGTCAGCTCACACAGGACTTCTGTGGCTGTGTGTGTGTGTTCGTGTGTGTCTGTCAGCATACACAGGACGTCCATGGCTGTCCATGAGCACACACAAGACGTTTGTGTGTGTCCGTCAGCATACACAGGACGTCCGTGGCTGTCCATGAGCACACATATCAGCACCTTGGTCCTTGGACTCAGCACGCTGACCCTTCCCGTGGACTGTTTGGGTGATTTTGGCCCACGTGGGCTGTCTGTTCAGTACACACAGGACGTCCGTGGGTGTCCGCCAGCACACACAGGACGTCCGTGGCTGTCTGTGGCTGTCCGTCAGCACACACAGGACGTCCGTGGCTGTCCGTGTGTGTCCGTGTGTGTCCGTCAGCACACACAGGACGTCTGTGGCTGTCCGTCTGTGTCCGTGTGTGTATGTCAGCACACACATGACGTATGTGGCTGTCCATCAGTACACATATCAGCACTTTGGTCCTTGGACTCAGCACGCTGGCCCTTCCCGTGGACTGTTTGGGTGATTTTTGGCCCACATGGGCTGTCTGTTCAGTACACACAGGACGTCCGTGGGTGTCCGCCAGCACACACAGGACGTCCATGGCTATCTGTGGCTGTCCGTCAGCACACACAGGACGTCTGTGGCTGTCCGTGTGTGTCCGTGTGTGTTCGTGTGTGTCCGTCAGCACACACTGGACGTCTGTGGGTGTCCGTTAGCACACACAGGACGTCCATCTGTGTCCATCAGCACACACAGGACGTCCGTGGCTATCCGTGTGTGTCCGTGTGTGTCCGTCAGCACACACAGGAATTCCGTGGCTGTCCATCAGTACACATATCAGCACGTTGGTCCTTGGACTCAGCACGCTGGCCCTTCTCGTGGACTGTTTGGATGATTTTGGCCCATGTGGGCTGTATATTCAGGACACACAAGACGTCCGTGGGTGTCCGCCAGCACACACAGGACGTGTGTGGCTGTTTGTGGCTGTCCGTCAGCACACTCAGGACATACATGGCTGTCCGTGTGTGTCTGTGTGTGTCCGTGTGTGTCCGTCAGGACACACAGGACTTCCGTGGCTGTCCATCAGTACACATATCAGCACGTTTGTCCTTGGACTCAGCATGCTGGCCCTACCTGTAACACCCCCGAACCGTCCTAAGCATAGGTCGACCCACCGGCCAACAATCAAACAAGAACATGACCGACGGACGACCCACACCAAGGGTTGGAGATGAAAGGCCAACCGGCCAGCCAACAATCAAACAAGAACATGACTGACCGTCCAACCCAACACCAAGGTCCGGAAGCGCTACGTGACGGGCTAGGGACAATCCGGTCAGAGTCACAAACTTTACTCCACGACCTAGACCAGTTCATCCACTAACTCGTCCCGCTGCGTCAAGGCATAAGGCTTTGCAACCCGTACCTAGAGTTAGCGTTTTCCGTTAGATCAAGGCCTAAGGCTTTTCAACCCGTACCTCGACCTAACGTTGTGTTAGACCGGACTAGTCAAATATCAGAGTACTCATGAAGGGCATATAAAAAAATTACTTTTATTGATTCAAGAAATATTCATACATTGAATAATTCAAGACTGGGCCCGGCCTAATGCCAAATCGAGTCAACATAACACAATTCACAATACCGTTTACAAAAGGCATGAAAATCTACACCGGCGGTCCTAACGTCCAGCACGAAGCTATCCGATCATCCTTACCTAAAGCAACCTGCAAAAAGGACAACGGACTTGGATGAGTAATCTAGTATTACTCAGTGAGCTGGCGGCCTCTACCCGCAACCTAGACTCTACCCAGACAACCCAAAATAACAATCAATCTAGCCCTAGCATGCAATAAAAGCTAAGGCTAAGCAAACCGTTACTAAGTTAGACTTGGCCTCCTGCCATGATCTAGCTTCAAGTAACGGGAACCTGCATTAAAACAAGTCAACAAGCAATCCCTAGTTAACCATATATACGCATGAGTTCAGTACTCATGTAGTGTTAGACACTTAGACTATACAAGTATCATTAATCGATCGACCAACAATCAAACAAGAACATGATCGGCCAACCAATGATACCGCATAGCCTTAATATCCACCACCCTTCACAAGCAATCACTCAAACACATACAGGCCAATGTCAGGCCTACACTAACGAAATACACATCAAGCCTAATCCGGTACCTAAACCAGACTTAGACTTAACGTCCGAACCTGCAAGCAAATCAATCAACCACAAACACAATCACAATAATAAGACTATACGACTCGATCTAACTTGTAACACCGTATATCGGTGCTACACTAACTCGAGGGTTCCATAACCCTCTACGACACTCTAACACAACACTCTAACCTGGGCCCTGGTGACTTCGTGTTCCTCCTCTCTATCGGCAATATCCTATCTCCCTACCACAAAGGCCAGAAGAAGGAACTTTCAACCGACCGCGGCCCACAGTCCTTCGGGTCACCGCGCGACAGCCCACAGTCCTTCGGGTCACTGCCACATTACACCGTCGTGTAATACTCAGCCATAGTACATGACACCGTTCGTCTGAGTCTTCCCGATCCAGCGAATAAGGGGTTTCCTTGAACCCGCTGGGTACGAGGCCGAGGAAACACTAATCACCCCTACACAAGCCTAGTATGGGCGGGTTACGCACATACTGTCGGCACCACTCACACAACACAAACTCAATCTAGAACCTAACGTAACGATAAAGTTCCAGATCCTAACTAGACACTCGACTCCACAAGACTAACCAATTGTACCAGTAGTCCGGCCTATATGGCCTAAGACCCTTAGTACTAACTACTAAACAACTAAGCAATAATAATCAATACTAATCAATTAAATCAAACCGTTATCCAGATAGTCCAGCCTCCTGCTATGAAACTATCCTTAAAGATAACGGGAACCTGCACTCAACCAAATCAACACACAAGAATAGAAAACATGATGCATCCTCACCTTAGTCCTAGTCAGGTTATCAACTCAGTCTTAACTCCATTCATCTCAGCTTAGCCCTTGCTAAACTGAGTCCGGTTCCATAAATAAAATAACCCTAAGGACTCTACCATTCTATAGCATGATCATTCTAATCTATATGCAGACTCGATCTACCCTAAATTCCAAGTGGAATTCACACAAAACCAATTCACAGTGTTCCAGGCGAGAAGCTGCTGTTTGATCGAAGAGGACTTGGCCAAAACCCAAGGGACACCTTGACTGGACTGGACTGAACTGACCTCGACTTGGACAGACCCTCGGCTTGATCATGAAGACACTAACAGGTCTGGACGGCCTGATCTGGACAAAACCTCCTTTAGCTCTTGGACAGTTCTTCGGACTTCCCGGCGGAGTATCGAGCAGAACTTCGACTGATCTGAACCCGTGGTTCTGAACTAACTCCGGACAGCACCTCCACTTGATTGTAGGAGAATATGACTGGCTTGGACGAATTGAATTGGACAGAGCTTCCGCGTCACAATCGTAGAGAATCGTCGATTGGACGGAACTGGCCTTCTCAGTGGAGTATCGGTCTTCAGAATCGACAATACTCTAGAATCGATCACTTCCTTTCTCTCTCTCTCTCTCTCTCTATAGCCACGTTGACTTGACTCCCATCTGATCTGATCTTCACTTGATTGACCTTCAGTTGGACAGAACCTTTCCAAGGTGCTGACTCGAAATCAGTAGAGAACTGACCTCGAAACTCTCTAAAACTCTCGATATAGCTCGGAATCACTTGCTTTCTTTTTCTACCTTTCTCTCATGTTTTTAACTTGGTTTGGACAGGTCTGGATGTGAAGAAATGAGCTGGAACAGAAATCATTTTAAACGAAGCTGGCTTTCTAAAGCCGGAAAGGGCTTCAATACTTTGGCTAATCGTCGAGTTTCAGTTTGATATTGGTACAGGTTTTCTGTACGCATGATTGTGACAAGAAATGATATATAGTCTTTGAGATTTATGTTCATGATCGTCTGGATATGTTGCTAGCGTTTAGACGAATATTAGATTGTCGTTTGCCTATTCTTGACGATTTACAAAAGTTTTTTGAAGTTTGGGAGTATATGAGTATAGTATACGTACCTACTCCCCCCTTTTTTTTTACGAAAGAAAACGGTTGAACCGATACGTTGAAGGGTTGTGTATGTTTCTTCTTCTGAGGTTTGGAATGATCGATAATTTGGGACGATTTATAGACGACGCGTGGACTGTGATTTGGTTGTTTCCACGTTGATGACTTGGAATATGTCGGTTCCGAGAAAATTGCCAGAAACGAATCGGTTTTAAGACGACATTCATGTCTCTAGTTTTTTCTCTCTTTAGGAAGCGAGCTTGATATGCGTGGCGATCGTTTCTCGATTTTTGGAGAATTTAGATCGGTTTGCAAGATCTGAATGAACAATATATCGAGACAGGAAAAATCGCTTAAGACTTAGTTCGCTAGACTATCCGCCTAGGTTTTACGTTCCCTAAAGTTCTATGGCAGCCTCAAAGTAATTTCCTCCAAAAATTCCAAGACTGATTTCAAAAATTTCAAGTCGGATATACCTTAGTTCTCTCGAAGATGCAGTTTTGTGTCTTCTCAGTTTTGCTTGCTCATTTTCCTTTCCTCTTCTCGTGTATGTTCGCCATTTCCGATATTGGTGTTTATCCTTTGAAACTTGACATTTATCTTCCGAACTTGACTGTTATCTTTTCCTTAGATACGACGTCAATTTTTGTAAAAAGGTTCAACGTAATCGTATACTTAAGGCGGCTAAGGTGTTAAGTTAACTGTTGCCGTTTTATACGATTAATCTGAATCCATGCGAGAAAACAAGTCTTTGCGGTTTTTTTTTATCTCATAAAGTCTCAATCGAGGTGAAACAAGAGACGTTTCGATCGAGATTCGAAAGTGAACGCAAAGATGGAGGTAGGGCGAGCAGGAACAAGCCAAAGAGTTTAAGATGAGTTTTACTTGTTTTCGTCGTAAAATCTCAACGGAAACTCCGATTGAGATGAAACGATAAGCGTTTCGATGAGGATTCAAAGGAGAACGGAAAAGAGGACCCCTTTGAGGCCTGACAGGTCGCTATAGCGGGTGGATTGGAGCCAAGACGAGTCCAACTTGTTTTTGTCGTAAAATCTCAACGGAAACTCCGATTGAGACGAAACGAAAAGCGTTTCGATGAGGATTCAAAGGAGAACGCAAAGAAGGACCCCTTGGAGGCCTGACAGGTCACTATAGCGAGTGAGGATGTCATCTCGGTCGCTATAGCGAGTGGAAGGGAGCCAAGACGAGTCCAACTTGTTTTCGTCGTAAATTCTCAACGGAAACTCCGATTGAGACGAAACGAAAAGCATTTCGATGATGATTTAAAAAAGAACCCGAAGGAGGACCTTTCTGAGGCCTTACCGGTCGCTACGTAGCGAGTGAAGGTCTGACAGGTCGCTACGTAGCGAGTGGAAGCAAGCCAAGAAGAGTCCTACTTGTTTCCGTCGTAAAATCTCAACGGAAACTCCGATTGAGACGAAACGAAAAGCGTGGAGATGAGGATTGAAAAGAGAACCCAAAGGAGGACCTTTCTGAAACCTTACCGGTCGCTACGTAGCGAGTGAAGGTCTGACAGGTCGCAACGTAGCGAGTGGAAGCAAGCGAAGAAGAGTCCTACTTGTTTTCGTCGTAAAATCTCAACGGAAACTCCGATCGAGACGAAACGAAAAGCATGGCGATGAGGATTCAAAAGAGAACCCAAAGGAGGACCTTTCTGAGGCCTTACCGGTCGTTATGTAGCGAGTGAAAGTCTGACAGGTCGCTACGTAGTGAGTGGAAGCAAGTTAAGAAAAGTCCTACTTGTTTTCGTCATAAAATCTCAACGGAAACTCCGATATTGACGAAACAAAAAGCTTTTCGATGAGGATTCAAAAGAGAACCCAAAGGAGGACCATTCTGAGGACTTACAGGTCGCTACGTAGCGAGTGGAGAGTTGGCTTGAGCTAGGTCGCTACGTAGCGACCGAGCCGTGTGCGTGCTCGGTCGCTACGTAGCGACCAAGCAGCGTGTGCGTGCTCTGTCGCTACGTAGCGACTGAGCAGTGTGCGTGCTCGGTCGCTAATCAGCGTGTGCGTGCTCGGTCGCTACATAGCGACCGAGCAGTGTGCGTGCCTCGCTACGTAGTGACCGAGCAGTGTGTGCACGCTCGGTCGCTACGTAGCGACCGAGCAGCGTGTGCGTGCTAGGTCGCTACGTAGCGACGGAGCCGTGTGCATGCTCGGTCACTACATAGCAACCGAGCCGTGTGAGTGCTCGGTCGCTACGTAGCGACCGAGGCGTGTGCGTGCTCGGTCACTACGTAGCGACCAAGCAGTGTGCGTGCTCGGTCGCTACGTAGCGACCGAGCTGTGTAATCATTTTTTTGTGTTTCCTTTTTCCGCGGTTAACCTAGGGGTTTTTCAGCGGTTTTTGGGAGAAAAAGTTTTACCCTTCCGAAATGTTTTCGGAAAACGTGTTTTGGTAAAACCCTTACGCATTGAGATTTCTTTTGTTCGGTAATGAGCCAAACTTATGGGGTTTGATAAGATTTATCGTTTCCCTTTATGTTTAGAAAGAGAAATCGCGAGCTTGTTTTAGTGCTCTTCCTGTGGCGGAAGGTAACGACTAAGTTTTCAATTTTGTTGAACAATACGGCGTTTGCGTAAGCGTTAACCATAGGAGCAGTCAGTGCTTTGAGTTTGTCTTTCATATATCCAAACATCGTTTCGATCAAGCGTTTTGTGGCCATGAGTAAGAGTAATCCGTAACCCCCCCTCCTTCTAGCGCCAAACTGTGGGAACCAAAATTTGCACTGTCGATTTCCGTTTAAATTGGGAAACTAGGAAAACCCTAATTTCCCAGAGGTCCCGAATCTCGGCGAGAGCCAACGACAAGTGACCAAATATATGCGAAAATCATGAAAATATAACAAACGAGTTAAGGGAAAACAGTAGATCTTATTTTGAGTCCGCGTAAGAGCGTTGCGATCATTACAAGAGATCATAAAAGCTTTGGCCGCAAAAGCCGTCAGCGAGTTACTTAGTTCTAGCGGCCTAATAGTTCAAACCTAGTTGAGTCGCAGCTCGATAACAAAAGACGAAAAAGATATAGAAAAGGTTTTTGATTCTTTTCGGACTGAACCTTGTTAAAGGCTGCCTACGTACCCCTTTCGAGGATCAAGCCGAACGTAGTTCAATTGATAGAGCTGGACAAGAGATCGAACTGCCTGGGCGAGTTCGTCTAGTAACTGAGTGCCAGACATAGAAACCGAACTTGTCGAGAATAAAGCCTAAAGTTTCAAAGTGCAAAGAATTCCGAGTCTAAAAAGTTCTCCTATTTTTATGCCTCTCGCCTAGGACTCCTTATATACTCGCTCCAAGGTCGGTTTACGCTTTTACTCTTCTGCCCGTAAGCCGTCATAGCATAAAATGGAGATATTCCATTTTTTCCTATCTTCGTAATTATCTTCAAAATTCCGTATTGATCCGCGGAAACTTGACATTTATCTTCCCTTGCGAACCAAGCGTAAACCATCCTACGGTTTACGGGCTTTTGGTTAAGAAATCATAAGATGGGCCTCGAGTCGTATCTTAGGTCCCTTTGGGCCGTATTCTGACTCGAAACGTTTATTGCGACTTCTTTCGATAAAGAACAGACTTTCCGTGTTTTTACCGCAAAGTTTGATGATGATTTAGAATGGCGGAAGACATGAACTGAGTTTGCTACGGTCTTCGGGAGATAGCATCGAAGGATAGACGAGAATGCATGGACTGGTGTCGTATCGAGGTTTCAGAAGAGCTCGGTCGCTACGTAGCGACCGAGCTTTGGATCAAGCTCGGTTGCTATGTAGCGACCGAGCGGGACGGACGCACGGTCGCTACATAGCGACCGAGCTTGGCTCGAGCTCGGTCGCTATGTAGCGACCGAGCAGAATGGATACTCGGTCGCTACGTAGCGACCGAGCTTTGGATCGAGATCGGTCGCTACGTAGCGACCGAGCGGAACGGACGCTCGGTCGGTCGTTACCGAGCTTGGCTCGGGCTCGGTCGCTACGTAGCCAAGCTGTCCCGAAAGACACCGTTTGGAACATGCACCCTTTGGCCATTCGTACCTCTTAGTCCTCGTAACTTTTGATGTTCGTAACTTTTGGCATCTCGTACCTTTTGGTCACTAACACCCTTTAGCAACTCACAACCTTGGGACACTCATGACTCTTGACAACTTGTGCCCTTTGGGTCATGTCCAACCGTTTGTCCTAACCGCCCAGTCTTGGTGCGATCGGATTGTCCAACTAACCGACCAGTGTCTAGGCTAGCGGTTGATTATGTTCGGCCAAAGCCTAGGGACGTGTCCCTTGGACTTAACCAACACAACCTTTCGTGTTTAACCAGAGAGAAGAGAAGAGAAAAAAATTGAAACAGATAAGGAGAGCCGGATGAGACTTAGGAACCGAGCAGAGCCGCGGTGCGGTCGCATGGACCGTTCATTCGGTCTGATGGAGCCATGGCCCATCACATACCTTGTGAACCACGTCTGGGTTCTCCATGCTCTTCTCCTTGTCTTGATCTTCCATTCTTGACCAGAGTTAGTTCCCAAACGATCAGAGTCGCCGGAACACAACACCACCACACTCGGCCTTTCTCTTGCCCGGAACTCTCTCTTTCTCTCTTTCTTTCTCTCTACGTTTTTCTCTGAGTATTTTACTCTGGAATTGGATAATGAAATCGGCCAGAGAGCCCCCATATTTATAGAAAACGAGGGGGTAAATCTTGCCCCACGAACAGGCACGACTTGCTAGCGAATGGGCACCATCGGCCAAGGGTTGTCCCCTTTTGGGCACTTGCATCCCTTCGCCCTTTCTGGTTGGGTTTGGGGTCATTCATAAGCCCAACCCACTCCCCAAGCCTCCTGGACTTAGCCCACGGCCTTGTCCAAAGACCCAACAGCCCATGGCCTTATGGCCGGACCTCACTGCCGGCCACTGACCCGGACCCGGACCATCGGCCTAAAGCCCGAACAGTCCGTCTAGCTGAGATGAGCTGACTCTCAGCTGCCTCAGCTGGGTGAGCTAGTAGTCCAGCTAGTGGAGTTGACTTAGTAGGGACTGAGCTGGAGTGAACTAAACCTAGCTTCATTGAGCTGGCCGAGCTTCTCGTCCACTTCGTCCAGTTACCGTATTACTCGTCCTAGCTGTCTCTTAGCTTGTATAAGGTTAAGTCTAAGTTTCCTTATGTCCTTAACCTTCTTTCTCGACCATGGAAAGCTTGCCTTAATGTCCTAAGACTGGCTGGTACGTTTCCTCGAACTATGGCCGTCCCGACAATCCTATTCAGGATTGGGGGCGTGACAAGTCTCCCCCCCCTTGGGATGGATTCGTCCTCGAATCCGAATCGAATGCTTCCTCAGAAACAAACTGATCCAACCACTCTGGGTACTCTGCTTTCATTCTAGCTTCGGTTTCCCAAGTGATTATATCCTGACCATTACAATCCCAGACGACCTTGACCATCTGGACCGTCTTCTTCCTTGTTGCTTTTTCCATCCTATCTATGATTCGAACTGGCCTCGTTTCCAAGGTTAGGTTCTTACCAAGATCGTCTGGAATGGCAGGAAGAGCGATGTCTTGGTCCATCAGACATTTCCGGAGTTGGGAGACGTGGAACACGTTATGAAATGCGTCCATCTTGGCCGGCAAGTCCAACTTGTAGGCCACCATACCAACTCTTTCAATGACCTTGAACGGCCCCATGTATCTCGGATCTAACTTCCGTCTCCCAGAAATTTGGACTCGTCCTTTGAAGGTAATCATTTTGAGATACACCAAATCACCTACTTGAAACTCGAGATCATTTTTGAGATACACCAAATCAGCCCTTGAAATTGATTTCTCACATGACTTGCACCTGCCTGCTTGCCTAGCTTCTTCAGTAACTGTCACATGACAATCACAAGCTGCCTGCTTGCCTTGTTTCTTAGATTTTCATGTGAGAAGCACATGAAAGGGCTGTAGTTTCTTCAGGTTAAGGAAAGGACAGCAGCTTGTTCTGAGAGTGCTGAAGCAGCTGGCCAGCTGTCCCCACTCAGCTTAGCTTTGTCCTGAGTGAAACCCTCACCTGAAGCAAGCTCACCTTATATTTAACCCCTCTCCAGCTGCTTCCCACGTTCAGAACCCTGCAGAAAAACCTAGAGAATTTCAGAGAGAAAGAGAGAAAGAAGAACAGAAAAATCAGTGAGAAAAATCAGGAAAATAAATCAAAAAAAAAATTGGTGGTGACCTAATCTTCAATCTTAGCTCATTTTGTTACCTTGAAAAAAGATCAGAAGGTGAGATTTTTAAATAAAACCCTAGACCTAGTTGAGTTCAGATCATGATCAGGCCTTGATCTTTCTCTTTGATCAGACCAGCCACAAGCTTACCTTGGAGAAAAGGATCAGCTGAGGCCATCTATTCCTTTGGTTCATCTTGGTAAGCTTTGGTCTCTTACCTCAGTCATGTCTTGATCAGAGCTAGTTGATGTTTACATAAGAACTTGGTCGGATCAGTTCTCTAAGTGGTGATATAGTTTAGATTTTGATTAATTTCGGTTTGAATCAACCTCTTAGAATCACCAGCTATGATGTTTTGATCTGGCCTTGAGTAAACCGATTTGAACTCAGTATGATCTTGTCCTGAACTTTGGTAGACTGACTAGAACCAAGCTGAACTTGTATAGTCTGAGCAGAACCAAGCTTGAACTGATCTGATCTAAGGTGTTAAGGCATGAACCGAACTGATCTTGTGATCATACCACTCTGTTTCAGGTCAGAGGTAGAGTAAAGCTTGAAGTATCCAGTCCTGTCCATTCAGCCTTGTTCAAGTGGAACTCAAGTCTTGTCCAAGCCAGTTTCAAGACTAATCTTTAGGTGAGTCTAGATAGATGTTGAGATTGATTGAGTTAGTAAAGTCTCTCAAGTTTATAAGAATGGTGTTATGTTTACTTATTGTGAACTATACATAAGAGTAATCAAAAGGTTAAAGTAAGGTTAATCATAATCATAGTACTTGTTCTCAAGTACTAATCTTAATTATGAAATAATCATGGTTTTGATTATGGATTAATCTTGGTTTAATTAAGAATTAATATTGGTTTAATTGAGAATTAATCTGAGATTAATTAAAGAGTAATCATGATTAATTAAGTACTAATCTTGGATTAATTAAAAATTAATATTAGATTAATTAAGGATTAATCTAGGATTAATTAAGAGTTAATTATTATTAATTAAGGATTAATTATGAATTAATTTTGGAATGATTATGGAAGTAAAATTAGGCCTGGGCATTCGGGGTCCCAATCGGGTTTCGGTTTTATCCAATCGGGTTTCGGTTTTTCGGGTTTATCAAAATCAGCCCCATTCGGATTATATAAAAGTTCGGTTCGGGACCGGTTCGGATTCTATCGGGTTCGGTTCGGAGTTAGTAAATCTTCAAAGAACCGGTACAACCCAATATACTTTTGGGTTCGGGTCCTAATCGGTTTTTCGGTTTAAAAGTACCTGAATTTTACCTATTTTATAACCAAAACATGAGTAAAATCGGTTCTTCGGTTTTAAAATACTTGATTTGTACCTATTTTATAACCAAAACTTAAGTAAAATCGATTCAAAAATAAAGAACATCAACCGTGATCATTCAAAATCAAACGAAAAGTAAACATATTTACTGATAAAAAGAAAACCAAATAAATAAAAGCATAAAACGAAAACCAAGTTCTCATGAAATGAGAAACATTGTTTAACAAAAACAAAATCAAATCCTAAATACTTCAAGATTCAACGGCCATCTTTAACCATCAACCTTCATATAATAGAACCACCAACCTTCATGTAATAGACAAGTATTTTAGATGTTCAATATTTCTTAGTGTATTTTGGATGCATATTAGGAATTAAGATCATGTTTTGTACAAGATCTTTTCGAGGTTTTGAATGTTTCGGGTTCTATTGGATATCCATTTAGATTTGGGTTTGGTTCGGATAATACCCATAACCCGAAATACCACAAAACAAGACCAATTCGGTATTTACGTCGGGTTCGGATCGGTTCGGATTAATTTTTATTGGATAGGATTCGGTTCGGGTTTTCGGGTTCGGTTTATTTGCCCAGCCCTAAGTAAAATCATGTGAAGTCTTGTTATATTCACTATCCCTAAAGCCCCCGCATTACCGTGACTTGGTCCTGCGAATGGAACAAGGTCATGAAGACACGATGATGGGGTAGCTCCCTGGAGACCGTGTACTGCATGACGATGCAGTGTCGGATTATTCATACCGGATATTCGACAATGATGGTGATGCTAACTCACTAGTCTCGGTTAGCCTTAGTGGTTTCTCGGGTCTAGTATATATATTGTATTATATGAGTATGGTAACAGGCGGGTTTTGTGGAAGTGATGTTTAAAATAAGAATTCACAATGATGATCGATATTAAAGTATAGTACTAGTACTTGCATGATCATGTATATGCATTTGATAATTGCTTG
Organism: Brassica napus; assembly: GCF_020379485.1. Taxonomy (NCBI): domain Eukaryota; kingdom Viridiplantae; phylum Streptophyta; class Magnoliopsida; order Brassicales; family Brassicaceae; genus Brassica; species Brassica napus. Next base: position 92,403 of record NW_026016477.1, read on the forward strand.
ATTTATTATTGATTGTGTTGTGATTCTAGATTCACTGAGTAAACTAGTTGCTCATGACTCATTTGTGTGTGCAGGTAACCCTTAGGCGGGAGACACTTAAATCTTTTGGACGGAAGGAGCGGCCAACCAGCGGTAGTATTTTGTTGTCCTTGCAACGTACGTTTTGATGTATATTTACTTAAAACGTTGTTGGGCGATAGGCCGTAGGGTAAACTATAACAGTTTGTAAGATGTTTAAAGTAAATAAATAATGTATAAAAGATGTTTATAAATCACGAGTTCTCATATGATATTAGTCCTTGTCCGGGACGAACTAACTATTGAATATTGCTTTATCGGGTTGAAAAGCCTAGAGTAATATCCGATAGGAGTGTCTGTGTTCTTTGGTTGTTGGTCTAAGGTGATCGGATTTATTTCGAGAACCTCGGGTCGACCATCAGGGAACATCAACCGTGTCATTTCCAGTTATCTACGATTGGGGGTGTCACAGCCCACGTGGGCCAAAATCACCCGAACAGTCCACGGGAAGGGTCAGCGTGCTGAGTCCAAGGACCAACGTGCTGATATGTGTACTGATGGACAGCCACGGACGTCCTGTGTGTGCTGATGGACACACACGTACAGACACGGACACACACGGACACACACGGGCACACACGGACAGCCAAAGACGTCCTGTGTGTACTGATGGACACCCACGGACGTCCTGTGTGTGCTGACGGACACCCAAAGACGTCCTGTGTATACTGAACAGACAGCCCACATGGGCCAAAATCACCCGAACAGTCCACGAGAAGGGCCAGCGTGCTGAGTCCAAGGACCAGCGTGCTGATATGTGTACTGATGGACAGCCATGGACGTCCTGTGTGTGCTGACGGACACACACGGACACACACGGACAGCCACGGACGTCCTGTGTGTGCTGACGGACAGCCACAGACAGCCACGGACGTCCTGTGTGTGCTGGCAGACACCCACGGACGTCCTGTGTGTACTGAACAGACAGCCCACCTGGGCCAAAATCACCCAAACAGTCCACGGGAAGTGCCAGCGTGCTGAGTCCAAGGACCAGCGTGCTGATATGTGTACTGATGGACAACCACAGACGTTCTATGTGTGCAGACGGACACACACGCACACACACGGACAGCCATGAATGTCCTGTGTGTGCTGACGGACACACACGGACGTCCTGTGTGTACTGAACAGATAGCCCACTTAGGCCAAAATCAGCCACGGACAGCCAAAATCACCCGAGAAGCCAAAAATTCAAAAATTAATATTTTTGAAGAAAGTTATCTGAAAGGAAACATCAAAAATATGTCAACAAAGCGTTTAGGATGTCAAGTGAATGACCCTAAGATCGGCTCACTCGAATGGATCATATTTGGATATGAACTCCGGATGGAGAACTGAATGGATTGGAGGGTCGCACGAAGGTTGCGGAAAGGCCTTCGATATTCCCAACTTCAGTTGATGCTTGATATGACTCACAAGACCACCAAAAGACGAATCTCGAACCGTTGCTTGATATGACTCACAAGACCAACGAGTTTGAGGGGTGTTTACTTGGATATGACTCACCAAGAAACTAAGAACAAGTTCTAAACGAAGAACAAAGAGTTTAACTCAAACTTTAGACAAACGATTTCTCTCATTATTCAAATGAAAAGAGTTTTATACTTATAGAGTTTTGTAGATCTAGGAATTAAATGAAAAGTAGATCTAGATCTAGATCTAGTCATTATTACACGAAAATAAAGAGAGAAGACTAGTCAAAGTGACCGTTCGGCTTCTGTCCAGATGCATCCGAACCGGCTAAGTCCAAAGCGGTAAGGACTGTCACATAGGCGGACGTTCTGCTAAGGCCGCGGGGCGTTCTGATCGGACAAGTTGCGTTCCAACAAAACCTAAGTCTTCTGATAGCTTAAGGATCCTTGCCTTAGAGAAATGTCCAAAGGAAAAGTCCATGATGGGATCGAACAAGGTAGAGAGATCATCAGCACGGTCATCGGTACATGCGGTACGAGCCAATCGAGCTAAAAGAGAGAAGTCTCGATCATTGTGTGAAACCTCATGATCCAAGTCAAGTCTGGCATGATCTTTCTCAAGTCTGGCATGATATTTCTCAAGTCTGGCATGATCATTCTCAAGTCTGGCATGATGCAAGTCAAGTCTGGCATGATCCTCGTCAAGTCTGGCATGATCCACATCAAGTCTGGCATGATCCAAGTCAAGTCTGGCACGGTGAAAAACATGAACGTCGGTTGAAATGTTCAGAACGTCCTGAACTCCATGCTTAGCTGCTTCCATGTATTGATCCGTGGACTGCGGCACATCATTCCCTTCCTCTTCAAAAGGATTTGTCCTCAAATCCATTGTACCTGTATCAAAAGGGAATAAATCAGAGACAAAGGATTTAAAATGCATGGAAAATTCAATGAAGGAAGATTTTGGACAGAAACTTCCTTGGAGGTTTGAACTCGTTTCCCTCAAGTATATCCGGTACCATGTTCCAAGAACACAAGTCTTTAGGCATTCACCAGTGCTTTCTCTTCTTGGAAACTGATCATGCTTATCTTTTGGTTCGTTGAGGATCGGTTTTGGCTCAGGCCGCTTCTTTTTTGGACCTGAATCTCTTTTAGAAGTCTGGTCCTCGCGGATAGACGGACTGGAGAACCTCCGGTTTGGAAAATTGATAACTCCTTTCTCCGTGAAGATTTTCAAGTGATTCCAAGCCTCCGTGAATCCTTTGTGAGTCGGCTTTCCAGGGAAATTGGATTCATGACAAAAGACCTTCTGAATGTTGAGATATCCGTTTTGTCCTGAACCCCTGTCGCTGGCATCTCCAAGGTAGCCGGTTTGGACAACAAAGCTTCTCCAAATCTCAGGCTGTTGGGCACGGTCAATGCTTTCATTTCTCAGAGGCTGAACCTGTCTTTCCTGGATACTCAAAACAAACACTTAAAGACCAGGATCATATGTGCAAGACAAGTACTTGTTCAATTCAAAAATCAAGATCTCTTTTCCAAGAACAAGTAGCACACATTTCAGCCTTTCAAAATGCACATCAAAGTAAACATTGCAGACCAGAATTTTATCCGGATATGCAACAATAGTATTCATTTTCAAGACGTGCATATCCTGCTCAACATCTGAACACACAAACTTAAGTTTAGAATGAGAATCAACTATCAAAGACTCAAGATGTTTTTCAAAGAAAGTGTTGTAAACCACAATATCATCGAGGCTCAAAACAACACAATTATCAAGAATTGATCTCAGAGAATACCATGTTTTATCAGTTTCAGAACTCAAGAGATCAAGCTGCAAAACATAATCACAAAAATCAAGATCACAAAAATCAATTTCAATTTCAAATGATTTCTGTTCCAGCATCTTTTTAATCAAGTAATCGTCCGATGCCCAGGAGGATGGAAACAAATCATCAGTGATCAGTTCATGTTTAGAAGAACTCAGATCAAAGCTATTCTTTTTGAAAACAAACGAATCAAAAGATTTTCTAACACAAAAAACAGTTTGTTTCAAATCAAGCTCAAGAGATTTTTCAAAAGGATCAAAGCCTTCGCTATGCTTTAAGAACTGATCAAAACTCAAGATTATTTTAAAATTGATGCCGTTGTCTTTTTGAAAACATGGTTGATTAAGAAGTTCATGAGGTTCAAAGATTTTAAAAGAATTTATTATTCTTTCAAAAACAGATTTTGAAACACAAAAATCTTTCACCTTTTCAAGACCAAAACGAATCACATCAAGAGAACTGATCTTAACAAACATATCAGGCTGAGAATTAAGCAAATCAGATTGCTCACAGTGCGCTTGAAGTTCAAAAGACAAAGGGGCAGGAGTTGTGCCGGGATCAAAGCAAAGATGTCTCTCCATAGCGATGGATGTGATGTTTGTTGCTTCTTCATCAAAGACTGGACCAGGTTCGTCATCCTCATCAAAGATAGGATCTAGATCTTCATCAAAAGATATCCTAGTGTCAAGACATTGTCCTTGATGTGGTAAATCTAGTGGCTCTTCCTCCAAAACCTGTGGAGAGAAAACAAGACTACTCGGATGCTCCGGTTTCAAAATGGTTAGTTCTACAATAGCATGTTCAATATCAGTTACAAACTCAGGTTCAAGAGAAGGAAGATCACAATTTTTCTCACAAATCATCAAGCTTTCAATTGGTTCTTCATCATATTCATCATAGATGGGTAAAGAATCTGAAAAATCTTTTAACTCCTCAACATGGGTTTCAGATTTACCTTTGGATTTCTTGCTGATGAATAAGGATGGCTCAGCTACAGGTGCACGTGTGGATGTGCTCTTCTTATGGGTCTGGTTGACGTCCTTGAGGGTTTTCACCACTTCCTCCACGAAGTTATCACAAAACTCTTGGACATCAAACTGAAGCAAACGCCTCTTTGGATCAGCTTCACCTTGGGATGACTTGAAAGGTTCATTGCACCTCCTGTTTGGCCTATCTTGGACACTAACAAAGTCATCAAAATTATTCAAAGAATATTTAAATGAAGATTGAGAGATAGTTTGTTGTGGGGATTTCTCCTTGCTACTTTTCCTTTGAAGACCAAACATCATAACCTGAAAATCTCAACACAAAAGTTAGGAAATAAAACCTCACACTCTCAAGTGTTTAATCTCACCCACTAAAGTGTTTCTCTCAGATTTAGGTGATCACACACAAGTTTCTATTCAATGTTCTAAGAGAACAAATCAAAGAATCCCAATGGGCAAATCCAAGCAAGCACAAAAGGAATTTCTTAAGAGAGAAAGATAAGAGATTTTTTTTGATTTGGAATCTGTTTTAACCACCTCAAAGGCTGGATTTCTCCTCAGCCAGCAGGCTTTCTCTTCCACCACCAATCCACAAATCAAACTTTTCGAATTCTTTTTTTTTTTTTTTATAGATAGATCTTTCTTTTCTTTTCTTTTTTTTTTTTTATAGATAGAGGATGGTAATGAGGGGCCCGGATTCAAGATAGATAGAAGAAGAAGTATTTATGATTTAGAAATGGAAGATGAGAAAGATGAATGATTTAGAAGATACCAAACGAGTGGCTCTGATACAACTTGAAGGACCCTAAGATCGGCTCACTCGAATGGATCAGATTTGGATATGAACTCCGGATGGAGAACTGAATGGATTGAAGGGTCGCACGAAGGTTGCGGAAAGGCCTTCGATATTCCCAACTTCAGTTGATGCTTGATATGACTCACAAGACCACCAAAAGAAGAATCTCGAACCGTTGCTTGATATGACTCACAAGACCAACGAGTTTGAGGGGTGTTTACTTGGATATGACTCACCAAGAAACTAAGAACAAGTTCTAAACGAAGAACAAAGAGTTTAACTCAAACTTTAGACAAACGATTTCTCTCATTATTCAAATGAAAAGAGTTTCATACTTATAGAGTTTTGTAGATCTAGGAATTAAATGAAAAGTAGATCTAGATCTAGATCTAGTCATTATTACACGAAAATAAAGAGAGAAGACTAGTCAAAGTGACCGTTCGGCTTCTGTCCAGATGCATCCGAACCGGCTAAGTCCAAAGCGGTAAGGACTGTCACATAGGCGGACGTTCTTCTAAGGCCGCGGGGCGTTCTGATCGGACAAGTTGCGTTCCAACAAAACCTAAGTCTTCTGATAGCTTAAGGATCCTTGCCTTAGAGAAATGTCCAAAGGAAAAGTCCATGATGGGATCGAACAAGGTAGAGAGATCATCAGCACGGTCATCGGTACATGCGGTACGAGCCAATCGAGCTAAAAGAGAGAAGTCTCGATCATTGTGTGAAACCTCATGATCCAAGTCAAGTCTGGCATGATCTTTCTCAAGTCTGGCATGATATTTCTCAAGTCTGGCATGATCATTCTCAAATCTGGCATGATGCAAGTCAAGTCTGGCATGATCCTCGTCAAGTCTGGCATGATCCACATCAAGTCTGGCATGATCCAAGTCAAGTCTGGCACGGTGAAAAACATGAACGTCGGTTGAAATGTTCAGAACGTCCTGAACTCCATGCTGAGCTGCTTCCATGTATTGATCCGTGGACTGCGGCACATCACCACATGGGCCAAAATCACCCGAACAGTCCACAGGAAGGGCCAGCGTGCTGAGTCCAAGGACCAGCGTGCTGATATGTGTACTGATGGACAGCCATGGACGTCCTGTGTGTGCTGACGGACACACACGGACACACACGGACAGCCACGGACGTCCTGTGTGTGCTGACGGACAGCCACGGACGTCCTGTGTGTGCTGGCAGACACCCACGGACGTCCTGTGTGTACTGAACAGACAGCCCACGTGGGCCAAAATCACCCAAACAGTCCACGGGAAGTGCCAGCGTGCTAAGTCCAAGGACCAGTGTGCTGATATGTGTACTGATGGACAGCCACAGACGTTCTATGTGTGCAGACGGACACACACGCACACACACGGACAGCCATGAACGTCCTGTGTGTGCTGACGGACACACACGGACGTCCTGTGTGTACTGAACAGACAGCCCACTTGGGCCAAAATCAGCCACGGACAGCCAAAATCAGCCACGGACAGCCAAAATCACCCGAGAAGCAGAAAGTTCAAAAATTAATATTTTTGAAGAAAATTTTCTGAAAGGAAACATCAAAAATATGTCAACAAAGAGTTTAGGATGTCAAGTGTTGATCAAAAGTTTCTGTAAACATCCGTTTAGACCACGATACCCCAAACTTTGTATCATGCAAAAGACATGGTTAGAAGCAAAAGAAAATCATGAAAATTTACCAGAAAATAGCTTTAACCATTCGTATGAAGCATGCAAAAAATCAGATTCAAATTCGAAGTACTTTTTTTTACATTAAAAATACTCCCGGAACACAACCAATGTCTACTGGTGACAGACTGAAAAAAGTGTTTTGTCTATATAAGGGGTAGGCACTCTTCTGAGCCTGGTTTCATCCGTCTTCGCGCTTGTGTGGTCTTGGCCTGGTTTCATCCGTCTTCCAGTTGCTCTTTTGATTACATATCAAGAGTGGTTGGAAAGATTGATGTTAGCGGGGCAAATGAACATTCGGCGTATGAGTGGTGATTGGATAGCTAGTGTTTGTAGGCTCTGTGCTCGCGTACCCAACTACAGACCAACTATCCTCCTCAGTTTCTTCACTAGCATAGTTTTATGCTTGTTGAACTGATCTGGGGCCTGTGTTGCGTACCTATCTGTAAGGAATTGTTAAGCTTTGCTTAAAATGTTGTTTGCGGAATCTCCTTCAATGGGGAAGTCGTGAACACATAAGCCGGCACTTGTGATCCTTGCGTCTATGCATAATTTATGCATTGTTCGCAAAGGTGAATAGGCTGTTTGCTGAGATCTCTGTTGCGGAAATATTATGGCGGTGACTCGAAGAAATTCTGTCCCGCTAAGCACGTTTGTCTCCGGACAAAAGATGACGGTCAAGTCTGCGTCTGTTCCCACTTTCCATGTGTTTACGGGAATATGACGTGGTCTTGCCCTGATTTATGAATTCTACCTGGTTGATCCTGCCAGTAGTCATATGCTTGTGTCAAAGATTAAGCCATGCATGTGTAAGTATGAACGAATGCAGACTGTGAAACTGCGAATGGCTCATTAAATCAGTTATAGTTTGTTTGATGGTAACTACTACTCGGATAACCGTAGAAATTCTAGAGCTAATACGTGCAACAAACCCCAACTTCTGGAAGGGATGCATTTATTAGATAAAAGGTCGACGCGGGCTCTGCCCGTTGCTCTGATGATTCATGATAACTCGACGGATCGCATGGCCTTAGTGCTGGCGATGCATCATTCAAATTTCTGCCCTATCAACTTTCGATGGTAGGATATTGGCCTACCATGGTGGTAACGGGTGATGGAGAATTAGGGTTCGATTCCGGAGAGGGAGCCAGAGAAACAGCTACCACATCCAAGGAAGGCAGCAGGCGCAGAAATTACCCAATCCTTACACGGGGAGGTAGTGACAATAAATTACAATACCGGGCTCTTTGAGTCTGGTAATTGGAATGAGTACTATCTAAATCCCTTAACGAGGATCCATTGGAGGACAAGTCTGGTGCCAGAAGCCGCGGTAATTCCAGCTCTTATAGCGTATATTTAAATTGTTGCAGTTAAAAATCTCGTAGTTGAACCTTGGGATGGGTCGCCCGGTCCGCCTTCGGTGAGCACCAGTCGGCTTGTCTCTTTTGTCGGAGATATGCTCATGGCCTTAACTGGCCGGGTCGTGCCTCCGGCGCTGTTACTTTGAAGAAATTAGAGTGCTCAAAGCAAGCCTACGCTCTGTATACATTAGCATGGGATAACATCATAGGATTTCGATCCTATTGTGTTGGCCTTCGGGATCAAAGTACTGATTAACAGGGACAGTCGGTGTAATAGCCGTCACGAGCCAATAAATTTATGGTCGAGATAAATCCCGCTCGACCAGTTTTTTTTAGTTGGTTCGACAAGGATTAATAAAAATAAAAATCGACCGTTAGATTAATTTCTCGACGGGACTGTCTTGTGGTTGAGAGACCTTCACTTGATAGTTTGGTCGAGTCTTAAATATTTTGGTTGAATTTTTATTAAGCTGGACGAGATTTTCCGAGAATAAGACGAGAGCCAAAGACAAAGAATATTTGGTTGAAAAATTATTTAAAACTGTCAACCAACTTCCAAAATAATTTTTGAACTGAGTTATGTCCTCCACCAGCTTGGTTGTGCAGTTATTCAGTCTTAAACTTGCACCTGCCTGCTTACCTAACTTCTTCAGTAACTGGCACATGACAATCACAAGCTGCCTGCTTGCCTTGTTTCTTAGATTGTCATATGAGAAGCACATGAAAGGGCTGGAGTTTCTTCAGGTTAAGGAAAGGACAGCAGCTTGTGCTGAGACTGCTGAAGCAGCTGGCCAGCTGTCCCCACTCAGCTTAGCTTTTTTCTGAGTGAAACTCTCACCTGAAGCAAGCTCACCTCATATTTAACCCCTCTCCAGCTGCTTCCCACGTTCTGAAACCTCAGAAAAATACACAAAATTTTCAAAGAGAAAGAGAGAAAGAAGAAGAGAAAATCAGTGAGAAAATCAGGAAATAAAATCAAGAAAAAAATTGTTGGTGATTTGATCTTCAGCCCTAGCTCAGTCAGTTGCTGTGAGAAAGATCAGAAGGTGAGATTCTTAAATAAAACCCTAGACCTAGTTCAGTTCAGATCATGATCAGGCCTTGATCTTTCTCTTTGATCAGTTCAGCCACAATCTAATCTTGGAGAAGAGGATCAGCTGAGGCCATCTAGTCCTTTGGTTCATCTTGGTAAGCTTTGGTCTCTTACCTCAGTCATGTCTTGATCAGAGCTAGTTGATGTTTACATAAGAACTTGGTCGGATCAATTCTCTAAGTGGTGATATATTTCAGATTTTGATTAATTTCGGTTTGAATCAACCTCTTAGAACCACCAGCTATGATGTTCTGATCTGGCTTTGATTAAACCATGAACTCAGTCTGATCTTGTCCTGAACTTTGGTAGACTGACTAGAACCAAGCAGAACTGGTATAGTTTGAGTGGAACCAAGCTTGAACTGATCTGATCTAAGGTTTTAAAGCATGAACCAAACTGATCTTGTAGTCATTCACTTCTGTTTCAGGTCAGAGGGGGAGTAAGGCTTTAGGTATCCAATCAGTTCCAAGACTAATCTCTTAGGTGAGTCTAGATAGATGTTGAGATTGATTAAGTTAGTAAAGTCTCTCAAGTTTATAAGAATGGTGTTATGTTTACTTATTTTGAACTACACATAACAGTAATCAAAATGTTAAAGTAAGGTTAATCCTCATCTTAGTACATGTGAACAAGTAGTATTCTTAACTATGAAATAATCATGGTTTAATTAAGGATTAATCTTGGTTTAATTAAGAATTAATCTGAAATTAATTAAAGAGTAATCATGATTAATTAAGTACTAATCTTGAATTAATTAAAGATTAATATGAGATTAATTAAAGATTAATCTAGGATTAAATAGGAGTTAATTATGATTAATTAATGATTATTTATGGATTTCTTTTGGAACGATTATGGAAGTAAAATCATGCAAGTCTTGTTATATTCACTATCACTAATGTCCCCGCATTACCGTGACTTGGTCCTGCGAATGGAACAAGGTCATGAAGAAACGATGATGGGGTAGCTCCCTGGAGACCGTGTACTGCATGACGATGCAGTGTCGGATTGTTCATATCGGACATTTGACAATGATGGTGATGCTAACTCACTAGTCTCGGTTAGCCTTAGTGGTTTCTCGGGTCTAATATATATATATATATATATGGTATTATATGCTTATGGTAACGGGCGGGTGTTGTGGAAGTGATGTTTAAAATAAGAATTCACAATGATGATTGATATTAAAGTATAGTACTAGTACTTTCATGATCATGTATATGCATTTGATAATTGTTTGGTTTATTATTGATTGTGTTGTGATTTTAGATTCACTGAGTAAACTAGTTGCTCATGACTCATTCGTGTGTGCAGGTAACCCTTAGGCGGGAGACACTTTACTCTTTTGGACGGAAGGAGCGGCCAACCAGTGGTAGTATTTTGTTGTCCTTGCAACGTACGTTTTGATGTATATTTACTTAAAATGTTGTTGGGCGATAGGCCATAGGGTAAACTATAACAATTTGTAAGATGTTTAAAGTAAATAAATAATGTATAAAAGATGTTTATAAATCACGAGTTCTCATATGATATTAGTCCTTGTCCGGGACGAACTAACTATCGAATATTGCTTTATCGGGTTGAAAAGCCTAGAGTAATATCCGATAGGAGTGTCTGTGTTCTTTGGTTGTTGGTCTAAGGTGATCAGATTTATTTCGAGAACCTCGGGTCAACCATCAGGGAACATCGACCGTGTCATTTCCGGTTATCTACGATCGGGGGTGTCACAAAGGTGGTATCAGAGCATTGTTATACGATGCTAGAATGGGACTTGTTTCAAAAAACTTTCGAGTCAAAAATGTGTCGCAAGGATAATTAGGATATGCTGGTTTGTTCCTTCTTTTAGGAATTGATAGACCTGGGTAGAAACTTACCATGATCTTTTGTTGCAGATGCCACCGAGACAGGCACATCGTGGTGGACATTATCTGCCGATACCTATTTCATCATCTTCAGACTCCTTGCCGCCATCTACTCCGGCACCACTTCCGACTCCTAGCTTTGAGGCTACACCTTCAGGCTCTAGCTTTGAGACTGACCCGTCTGAAGGGTCATATGATCAGACACCAGTGCACATTCCTTTGTCTCCAGACCCGTACTTTATGGACATCGAGGTGGATGTGGTACACGATAGTCCAGTGTATGGAGATCATCCATCAGCTCCTGCATCTCGTGCCGCTCATATTCCACCGGCCCCTGCCGCACCTATTCCGGCAGCACAACCTCAACCAGTGCCAACCGATCCAGCTATGATAGCACTTCTGGAACTGATGGCGGAGATGGTGAATTTGCAATATCACGCATTGAATACACAGCAAGAAGCACAGCGTGCTCAGCCAGCTCCAGTACCTGCCACTTCTCACCCGGACTTCCTGAAGATAGTCATGATTATGAAGAACTTGGGGACGAAGCATTACCAGGGAGGCACTGATCCCTTTGAAGCTGATGCGTGGCTTCATAATCTCGAGCAAAACTTTGCTGCAACCCGTTGTCCGGAAGAATTTAAAAAGGACGTGTCTGTTTGCTATCTAGAGAAGGACGCCATCAGTTGGTGGTTATGCGTAGAGAGGAACTTTGGAGACTTCAATCTGATTTGGGATGACTTCCGTACAGCGTTCGTTCGAAAGTACTTCCCACCGGAAGCCCGTGATCGATTGGAGATTAAATTCATGGAGCTAGCTCAGGGAGGATTATCTGTTAGGAAGTATGAGGCAGAGTTCACCCGTCTCAGGAACTATGTCCACTATGGTCGAGAGGACGAGATGATGATTATCCGTAAGTTCCTTCGAGGACTTAACCCATATATCAGGAGCAGACTTGAGGCAGTAGAGTTTCATAGGCTTGCTGATCTTGTTGAGCGCGCTGTGAACGTTGAGGAGGCCATTGCTGCTGAGAGAGCTTCTTCTAGCAATGCCGCACAACCTAGACGTCCATCTGTTCCGTTTCAGCCTCAGCTGCATTCTGATGTGCAGCAAGGACGGGGAGGTAGAGCTTTTCGGGGAGGTCGATCTGGAGGTCCTAGATCAAAAACCCCAACTTGTTTCACTTGTGGCCAGCTGGGCCATGTTAGGAGAGATTGTCCGACCGTGGGGAAGTTCCAACCGGCTGTACCATCGCACATCACTTGTTTCACGTGTGGAGAGCGAGGACATTACGTGACATCATGTCCACGCACTCATCTTGCTCAGCCTGTTGTTTCGAGTGCTCGACCCACCAGACCAGTTAACCCACCTTTACCCTTACCTCCTGCTAAGCGTCAAGCCACTGCTGGTAGGGCTTACGCTTTAGAGTTACCAGGACCATCCGGACCACCTCAGGGTCCAATTTCAGGTTTGTTTTCTTATCCAATTGAGTGTTGCATAATTTGTTTTTAATGATTTGTGAATTAGTGATATAAAAATATTATAAAAGTGGTTGAGTAAGTAATTGACGGTAAAGTCAATTATTGTCAGGGACTTTTCTTGTGGGTGGAATATCCGCCCACATCCTTTTCGATTCAAAAGCAATACATAGTTTTGTAGCATCCCGATTTGATGGAGAATTCACTAAGGTGAATTTATCCATTCCCGTTCTAACTCCCGGAGATCAAGTTCTTGAAACTGAAGGCTGTATTCTAAGAGTTCCAATCATTATCCAAGATATGGCTTTTCCGGCTGATTTGTAAGTTCTCCCCTTAGACAGGTACGATGTAATCTTAGGGATGGATTGGCTGTCAAGTTACCGAGCTCACCTTGATTGTGGTCGAGGGAAGATTGTTTTCGAGAGAGATACCCAACCCCCTTTAGCTTACCATGGCATAGTACCAAGTGATGGAGCGTAATTAGTGTCAGCATTGAGAATTGAAAACCTTTTGGAGAAGGGTGAAGAAGTATACTTAGTGACCTTAGTTGCTGGACCAGTAGAAGACGAGAAAGAGCAGAACATGGAAGAAATACCAGTTGTCAGAGAATATGAGGACGTGTTTAAGGCATTAGAGGGATTGCCGCCATCTAGGAGTAACCCCTTTAGTATAACCTTAGAACCTGGATCAGCTGCAATAGCAAAGGCACCATACCGAATGGCACCAGCAGAACTCGCTGAGTTGAAGCAGCAGTTAGCTGATTTGTTAGACAAAGGTTTCATACGTCCTAGTTCATAACCATGGGGAGCACCCGTGCTATTTGTAAAGAAGAAAGACAGAAGCATGCGGTTATGTATTGATTATCGTGGAATCAATAACGTAACCATAAAATACAAGTACCCACTCCCAAAAATTGATGAGCTATTAGACCAGTTACAAGGCGCAAGCTGGTTTTCGAAGATTGATTTAGCTTCAGGTTATCATCAGATTCCGATTTCCGAAACCGATATCATGAAGACCGCCTTTAGAACCCGCTATGGACACTTTGAGTTCGTAGTAATGCCTTTTGGTCTTACCAATGCCCCGGCTGCATTTATGCGACTGATGAATGAAGTATTTCGGGATTACCTGGATGAGTTTGTTACCATATTCATTGACGACATCCTCATATATTCCTGAAGTGCAGAAGAACACGGAAGGCATCTACGACTAGTTTTGGAGCGTCTCCGAGATCAAAAGCTTTTTGCTAAGCTTAGTAAATGTCGTTTCTGGAAAATAGAAGTTGGCTTCTTAGGACATCGAGTGTCAGAAGAAGGAGTTGCCGTCGATCCAGAAAAGATAGCTGCTATTAAGGAATGGCCGCATCCGACTTCTGTTACCGAGATTCGATGTTTTCTCGGATTGGCTGGCTATTACAGAAAGTTTGTCCAAGGATTTGCAAGCGTATCAAAGCCTTTGACTCGTCTTACCGGTAAATGGATTGCTTATGAATGGAGTATAGAAACCGATGAAGCATTCGAAAAGTTAAAAGAAGCTTTGATGACTGCACCTATCTTAGCATTGCCTAAGCCTAACCAACCATACACCATGTATACGGATGCATCTCATGTTGGTTTAGGTTGTGTGCTGATGCAAGGCGATAAGGTAATCGCCTATGCATCTAGGCAACTAAGAAAGCATGAAGTGAATTACCCGACACATGACCTAGAGATGGCTGCAGTAGTATTTGCCCTTCGGATTTGGCGATCGTACTTGTATGGTGAGAAGATCCAAGTGTTCACTGACCATAAAAGCCTTAAGTATCTTTTCACTCAACCTGATTTGCACCTAAGGCAAAGACGATGGATGGAGTTCATAGCTGATTACGACATGCAGATCCTATATCATCAAGGAAAAGCCAACGTTGTTGCTGATGCGTTGAGCAGAAGGAAAGTTGATGTAGATATTGAAAAAAAACTCCAGAACCTGGAAGCGGAATTCAAGATGATTAGTTTGGCTTCCTTAGAAGGAGAGGAAAGAGAAACTCTAGGACTACAAGCAGTAAGCCAAGCTGGTTTATTTTCTCGTTGATACCACTCAAATTACACTAAGGAGTGTTACTCTCATAAAAAGAGGTTCAGATGTAGTACTTAGGGATCGAATCCACAAGGAGCTAGGGAACAATTAAATCTAGTGTTTATTAATTCTAAAGGTTGTAAATGTTTAAATGAAATAGCAATAGTAACAAGCGAGTAAATAATAAATGTAACTTGGTTGGAAATGATACTAGATGCAGGGCCACTATTCAGGTGTTGGAGATTATAATACCTATAGATGCCTAACTGTTGCATGCATGATATATTAGAGCTCATTCGCTTAACTCAGTGATCAGTTGTCGCATGTACCACTGGTTAACAGACTAGATCTCGTGTCTCAACGGTTAGTATGCAGACAACGAGAGAGTGTCGATCGATGGTCTATTAAGACGTCGACCGATACACCTTTGCCAACGTTGATCGATTGTCAGTTGAGGACATCGATCGACGGGTTCTAGCCAGGCCTATGCGCAAGTATGAAATGCCCTACTAAGATGCTAAATTGGCGGTTAGCCCTCTCTAGCAATCCTAATATGATAGATAGATGTCAGGATGGGATAACAAGGGTGCTTGAGTATGCAATCCTATGATCAAGTTCTAGTTAGCAAGGCTAAAACAAGCAATGAATACAAATCTATCATGAATATCACAACAAGGAAGATCTATAGTTTGGGGCTAATCCCACAAACCTATCAGAACCCTGGATCTAACAGTTGAACTACTCAGACATAGCAAAGCAATTCATAACAATAGAGGAATAGAAACTCATAGTATAGATGAAAAAAAATAGAAACAAGGAGTTCCAATCACAAGTGATCTTCTCTCCCAAATGAAACTTGTAACAAAACTAGGTCTAGAAAAAGCTCTGTTCTCCTTCTGCCGTCAAAACACTTAGGCAGTATATATTTTACTAGGTTAAAAACTCGTCAGGGCATTTAGGTAATTTGGCTTGGCCTTGGTTGAATCCAAAATGTCGCGTCTGGTGTCTCGACATCGATCGATGGTACTTGTGTACATCGATCGATAATAATCTTCATCTGTCGAGGCATTTCCTGATATCGATCGTCAGCACTGTTGCGCATCGATCGATTGTTCTTCCTCTCGTCGACCTTTAAGTGGTCAGCTCTGGTGAAATGTCTTTTTAGCTCTAAAATGCTCCAAAGTCATAGCTTTACTCCGAAATGCACCTGAACCTGAAAACATACCTAGAAGAGTAGAAAACATAGATATATATATATATATATAGTAAAATACTTATATACCATGGATAAAAATGGGTCAAATCCAAGGTATATCAAATCCCCCAGAATTACCCTTTTGCTTGTCCTCAAGCAAAACATACAAGCAAACCATTTCTAACATAACACAACTCATCAATTCACGTCTCACATCCCCTCTACTGATTTCATTTCTTAGCATAAATATAAAGTGAATGCTTTACCTTAGGAGTATCGATCACAGGATGCAAGGATTTCAGACAGGTATCTGGAGCTGCAGGTAAAAGTTAGTTCCTAGTTTCTCTCTCTCTAAATTTCTCTCTTGAGTCAAAGTCTGCTTCCATTGCAGGATTAGTGACCAAGATTGGACAGGCTTCCTTGAATCAAAACTTAATGGTGGTTGCCACCAAGTTATGTTCACTTCTTTTTGACCTATATCCAAGAGTTCTTTGCGAAAGCGAGCCTTGAAGATTGCCGCCTCCAAGTCCCGTTTCGAACTCTTTTATTTGAGTTTTTATGAATCAAGCCTTAATAGTTTTAGCCACCAAATCCTGTTCAGACTCATCCTAATTAAACAATAGATCTTATTTTTTTATTTTTTTTTATTTTTATTATATATTTATATATATATTTTGTTTTTACTCACTAACTAATCTAGGGTCGAAATTTAGAGATAGAAAATGTGATAAAGAATCTAAACCAGGCGTTACCTTCCAGACCTGTCTGAAGAATCCGATCCCATGTATACCAAGCCCCAAGACAAGCGGTTATGTCAGGTTTAGTGTTGGAAATCAGCTTTGGTTACTTCATACGGTTCAAGGCAAGTGTGTAGTTGATAGGTTGATCCGCTTTAGCATCTTTAGTGCTATCTGCAATCAGTAAATCTAAAATGGTGCTAAAATTGGTTAGGTATTCATGTTTAAATCAATATAAGATTATAGTCCCTATTTTCAATAGCTAAGCATAATTTATTTAAAATTCCTTTTTACATAAGAATAAAATAATTTATATCAGTAAATCTCCCCCCAGACTTAAATTACACTGTCCCAGTGTAACTCAGCCGGAGTTATGATGAATAGTTTATGATGTACGAAATGTAACAAGTAAAGAAGATACTTCTGACCGGATTAGATATCGATCGATGTGAAAGTGTTACATCGATCGTCGTGTGGTTGTCTATGTCGAACGATGTCGACGTCTCGTCGTCGGTCGATATTCAGGTCCTCCTACTTGGGTCTCCTAAATCTGAAAGAAATAAAACAAAAGGAATTAAATGCTAGCTAAAAAAAACCAAAGTAAAATACCTAATAGTGGGTTGCCTCCCACTCAGCGCTTGGTTATAGTCATTTAGCTTGACTGTGGTAGTGATTGGCTATTGGGTGTAGAAACAACTGCTTGTTGGAAAGCAAGCATCCACGTCATCTCTGCACATTCTGGACCAAGATGCAATGAAACTTCTTGTGGCCTCATCATTTCTTGTCCATTTGTCATCCATCTTCTCAAGTACTTTGGAGATGTTCTGTAGCCTTTCTTGAACGTTGTCAATGCTGACCTGGGGCCAGCCTATGTTGTCATAGGCGTATGCTGAAAGATCTGTCAGTTCCTTTTGCATTGACTCTACCATCTTGTGTATCAGCTGCTCACCGATCTGTGTAGACTCGGCGTCGATCGATGCGATTATGTGTTCGTTGGTCGATCTCGGCGAGTTGCCATCGATCAATTTTGCTAGTGTCCTGTCGATCGATGCTGATATCTGGTGTTGAGCTGCGAGTTGCCTCTGAATGACTTTGACTTCTTTCTGTAGCCATTCTGCGTGGCTGTCTAGTCCACTGATTTTGTTGTCGAATGGAAAGTAGATGTCATCGCAGCGTTTGTCAAGTCGTTCCTCCATGGTGTCTAGAGCAGTGTAGATCTTGGATGTGATCTTGTCAACCTCTGCTGCTGTGTAAGGAAGTAACTCCACAGGTTTCTTGCCATCGATCCAAGGCCCTCGTAGCCTGTCGATCGATGCTGATTTTGCCTGCAAAAAACTTTGATTAGTAATGTTCTCAATATCCATTTGGTCATGAAGTAATTGACTAGACAATTTGTTTAAATATATCATGACTGGTGATATAAAGCGGTCATGCATATCCTCGTAAGTCCTCAGCCTCTCATTCATGGCTGAGACTTTAGCGTCGAGCAATGTGAAGGTACACACGTCGATCGATGTGGCTGGTTGTTGGTCCTTCTTGCGAATGGTGTCCAGATCTTGCTGTAGTAGCTCGATTTTAGTGCTTAGCCAGTCCACGTTGTTGTTGAGAGGGCAGTAAACGTCGTTTATCTTTGTGTCGATGTATGAGACTTCCCATTCATCCCTGTGTTGTGTTGAACATTGCGGTTCTGCAGGGATCTGAGCTGTAGGAAGACTGACGTCGATCGATGTTGCATGTGGTGCGTCGATCGATGCTGAGGTCGTAGCTTCCTTCTCAAGTTGCTGACGTAAACTCTCAATTTCTGTCCTCATTTCTGCCATACATCTGAAAAGCTCATTGTAGCCTCTATCCAAAGGCTGATGTGTATCTTCTACCAATGTTTTGAGCCCCTCTCCCAGTTTCTCCTGAGCTCCACAAATACCAAACACCATCTCATCGATTTCATCTTTGGTGTAGAGTTCTGGTGCCAGTCTTGTGAGTGTGAAGGAACTGGCATGTTTTGGAAGACAGATGTGGCTCTCTTCAAAAAGAGATGCACTTTCCAGTAATTTCCTGATGTTGTCCTTTGTGACATGTATCATCTCACCAGCTACGCCTCGTGCGTGTTCACACTCATCTCTGTAGACTCCATACTCGTCCCTTTGTTCCCAAGTGAACTTTCTGGCTCCGTACATGTCAAAAGCCTGGTTCCCACATTCATAACGTCTGTCGATCGACGTCGGGTCATCTCTATCGATCGACGTTGGTGTTACCCGGTTGATCGATGTCTCCGTTGTACCGTCGATCAATGCTTGCCCTTTTGGTTGGCGTGATAGATCTGGGTTGATCTCTGTTGTGGCGACTCCTGCGTGGTTGTTAGGATCTGTTTGAATGACGTCTGGAGTGCCACGTTGCTGTGAGAATAGGTTGTCACCAGAACGAGTCAGCTCTGGTGGTAAAGGGGTTGCGGCTGTAACTTCCGCCACCCGGGTTCGATTCACGCTGGGAGGGACTATTTACATTGCTTGGGTTCCCGGCAAAGAGGTGAAAACACCTTTATAAACAAAAGTGGGGGGAGTAAACAAAAGACACGTCAGCAAGAGCTCCCTAGGCGATTTCAAAGGTGATTTTAGGGTTTCTGGAACTCAATCGCGTCGGCCGCAAGGCACACTCTCATGGCGGCGTCGCCACCGGCGGAACTCCCTCCGAGGGTGATAGACGGCAAGGCAAGTCAGTCTTCTCTTCCAGGGAAGAAATCATGGGTCCAAGCGGCTCAAAATAAACAAGTATTGGTGAATCACGAGGTACAAGTTCAAGTGGTGGATGGTACATCTATGGTGGAAATTCCGGAGGACCTTCTCGTGGACTCTGTTCCTCTTTGGGATGATCTATTGGAAGGACGGTTTCTGGAACCTGCTCCTCATGTTGCTAAGATCCATATCATTGTTAACAAGATCTGGCCTCTTGGAAACAATAATATAAAAGTTGATGTTTTTGTGGTGAACGAGACTACGGTTAAGTTCATAATCAGAGATGAACAGACTCGGCGACGAGTTTTGAAGAGAGGGATGTGGAACATTGCTGGTATCCCTATGATACTCCCTAAGTGGGCGCCAATGGAGGTGGAGGAAGAAACTGAAACCAAAATTATGCCTATGTGGGTGACACTTAAGAATGTCCCTCATAGAATGTACTCTTGGAAGGGCCTTGGCTTTATTGCTAGCTCTGTGGGTAAACCTGTTCGGCTGCACCCTGAGACAGAACTATGCACTAACTACGAGGAGGCAAAGGTTTTTGTGAACGCAGATATGACTAAAGAACTGCCTAAGGTATATCGTTTCAAATCGAAACAAGGTATCGACGCAGCTGTGGAATTCCTCTATCCCTGGCTGCCAACGAAATGCTCTCTCTGTTCCAGATGGGGACACGCTGAGAATGACTGTTCAAAACGCAGAGAGAAGGAAGTAGCAGGGGATTCAAACCTAAAAGTTGGCGTTAAAGGAAAAGACATAGTGGAAAAGGATTTGTTTCCAAAGGAAAGCTCGGGAGAAAGTGAAACAGAGTGGAGCAAAGCTGACGCAGTAGAGAACATGGATACACCAGCAGTTCTTGTTGATACACCGGCGAGGATAGGCGACGATGTCGAGCGTGTGGAAAATTCAGTGGACAGTACTGGCGAAGAACTCGTGGTTGCGAGCCAGTCTGATCTTGCGGAAAGTCCAGATGCTAACAGCTGGTCTCTAGTCTCTCCTGGGAAAACTGGCCGCCAGTGTGAAAAGGTTCAAGATCAAACAGTCATCTCGCCTTCGAGGTTTCATTTATTAGCTGATGATGTACCAGAAGATACATCTATTTTGGTTAAGAAACGCGATGAAGATCAGGATGACAAGGTCAACGAGACGGAGGAAGTGGAGGAAGGAGAAATAACATCAAAGGATGAGGCTGTTCAGACACTAGTTGGGAAAGTTGGTAAGATTCAGAAGACTATCCCACCTCGACTGGCCAGAGCAGCTCAGAGATCAGACTCATACGCAATTGCCTCAGCTACTAGGGACTCCAAGCCTAGTGGCAATGGTAAGAAACGTAAAGCCAAAAAACCTTGATTATGTCGGGCTTCTTTTGGAATGTCCGTGGCTTAAACAAATCTGTTAAACATTCCGTAATAAAGAAGTGGATAGAGGAAGGTCAGTTTGGTTTTGGTTGTTTGATCGAAACACGAGTTAAAGAAGGCAAAGTGGAAGCAATGTCTTCAAGTATTTTTACTAATTGGTCAGTTTTAACCAACTATGAATACAATAGTCGAGGGAGAATTTGGGTGGTATGGAAGAGCAATGTAAGACTTACCATCTTCTTTAAAAGTAGTCAAGTTATTACTTGTTCAGTGAAGTTGGAAGAGCTGGATGATGAATTTTTCTGTTCATTTATTTATGCGTCCAACTTAGCAGAAGAAAGGAAAGAGCTATGGAGAGACTTGTGTGATCACCATGACTCTCCTATCATTGGTTCTAAATCTTGGATACTTTTGGGGTATTTTAATGAAACTTTGGATATGGCAGAACATTCAAATTTTGAAAGCTCACCTAGTGTTTCGGCTGGCATGAGGAGATTTCAGAGCATGGTAAATCATTGCTCACTGACAGATATGCCATATCACGGTCCTCTATACACTTGGAATAACAAACGAGGAAACGATCTCATTTCAAAGAAACTGGACCGAGTTCTTATGAATGATGTTTGGAATCAGTCTCACCCACTGGCTTATAGTGTGTTTGAAGCTGGAGGCTGCTCAGACCATCTTCGTTGCCGTATTCACATGAACATGACGGAAAGACAAGCTAAACGTAAGCCGTTTAAGTTTGTAAATGCGGTCACTGAACTTGAAGAATACAAGCCTTTGGTTGATGCGTACTGGAAAGCTACAGAGCCTCGACGCTTTTTCGGTTCTCCAAAAAGCTAAAAGGCCTCAAACCTCTTATCAGGAACCTGGCTAAAGCAAAGATGGGTAATCTGGTAAAGAAATCAAGGGAAGCTTATGAGGACTTATGCAGTAAACAGGAAGCAACTATGGCTAATCCAACGCAACAGAACATGGATCTTGAGTCGGCAGCGGCTAGTAGGTGGGACTTAGTTGCTCGACTGGAAGAGAATTTTCTCAAGCAGAAATCAAAACTCCACTGGTTGAACATTGGAGATAAAAACAACAAGACTTTTCATCGTGCGGTGGCTACCAGAGAAGCTATAAACTGCATAAAAGAGATCTTGTGTCGAGATGGTACTTTAACTCGGGATGAAAATGAAATAAAGAAGGAAGCAGAGGGATTTTTCATGGAATTTCTGCAGCATGAGCCAGAGGATTTTGAGGGTATGGAAGTGGGCCAGCTCCAAGGTCTTCTTTCGTTTCGATGCTCGGAATCAGATTCTCAGCAGCTCTTACGGCCAGTCTCACCAAAGGAAATCAAGGATGTCTTGTTTGCAATGCCAAACAATAAATCTCCAGGGCCTGACGGTTTTAACTCTGAATTCTATAAGTCTGTTTGGGAGATCATTGAGGTAGAATTCACTACTGCAGTGCAAGCTTTTTTCGTGAAAGGATTCCTTCCAAAAGGTATTAATTCAACGATTTTAGCTTTGATCCCGAAGAAAGAACAAGCCACTGAGATGAAGGACTATAGGCCGATATCGTGTTGCAATGTGCTTTATAAAGTGATTTCTAAACTCATCGCCAATAGATTGAAACTGATCCTCCCCAAGTTCGTCGCTGCAAACCAATCTGCGTTCGTTAGTGAGAGGCTTTTAATTGAGAATCTCCTGCTTGCCACAGAGATTGTTAAAGATTACCATAAGGATAACATATCATCAAGGTGTGCCATCAAGATAGATATCTCGAAGGCTTTTGACTCTGTACAATGGATTTTTCTGCTTAACGCCCTCACAGCTATGAGTTTCCCACAACAATTCATCCATTGGATCTCACTCTGCATTTCTACTGCGTCCTTTTCTGTTCAAGTAAACGGAGAATTAACGGGTTCTTTCCAGAGCAAGAGAGGTCTTCGTCAAGGTTGTTCACTATCACCATACCTATTTGTCATAGTGATGGATGTTTTATCTAAACTTCTGGACAAAGCAGCAAGTGTTCAACACTTTGGGTACCATCCTCGCTGCAAGAACTTGGGACTAACTCACTTGAGTTTTGCTGATGATCTGATGGTTCTATCTGATGGGAAAGCACGGTCAGTAGAAGGCATTGTTGCTGTGTTTGATCACTTTGCCAAGGTGTCTGGGCTCAGAATCAGTATGGAAAAGACAACAATATTTCTAGCAGGCGTCACTGAAGAGGTTCAGCTAGAGATTACAAACAGGTTTCGGTTTGGTTCAGGTCAACTCCCAGTACGTTATCTCGGCTTACCTCTTGTTACAAAATGCATGGGTGTAAATGACTATCAGCCGCTACTGGAGACAATTCGGAAGCGAATAGGAACTTGGACTAACAGATATCTCTCATTCGCAGGGAGACTAGAACTTATAGGCTCGGTTCTCTGGAGTTTATCAAGCTTTTGGTTATCTGCGTATCGCCTCCCGAAAGCTTGTATACATGAGATTGATAAAATATGTTCATCCTTTCTCTGGTCAGGATGTGATTTGAATCCACGAAAAGGGAAACTGGCTTGGGAGGAGGTTTGTAAACCCAAGGATGAAGGAGGTCTTGGTCTCAGATCACTCTTAGAAATCAACGATGTTACTTGTCTTAAACTCTTTTGGCGGTTGATATCTAATAACACTTCTCTGTGGGTGAAATGGATACAAACGAATGTACTCAAGAATGAGTCCATATGGTCAATTAAAGAGGATGATAAAAAGGGGTCTTGGATGTGGCGGAAAATATTGAAGATCAGGAACATAGCAAGACAGTTCTGCAAAGTCGATGTGAAGAATGGTGCGACTACATCCTTTTGGTATGATCATTGGTCACCGATGGGATGCTTAATGGACTTAATAGGGACAAGAGGACAAATTGATATGGGTATTGGCCGGTATGACACAGTTCTCACTGCACTAACAAAGAGAAGAAGAAGAAATCATCGATCCGAAGTGCTTCTCGCTATAGAGCAGAGCCTTAGAAACCTAGTTCCATCTGATGATGCAGATGAGATATTATGGAAGGGAAAGAATGATGTGTATAAGCCGAAATTCATTACAAGAGACACTTGGAACCACATTCGCTCAACGACGAGTAAGGTTTCATGGCACAAAGCACTCTGGTTCAACCAAGCAACACCTAAATTTCGGTTCTGTACTTGGCTTGCACTACGGAACCGTTTAACAACTGGTGATCGTATGGCAGCCTGGAACGTTGGTATTGATGGTAGCTGTGTCCTCTGCAATCAGCACTTGGAAACCAGAGACCATCTTTTTTTCTCATGCTCTTACACTTCAATGGTGTGGAGGAAACTGGTTCAGAATCTGTATAGAGCCCACTTCTCTACAGACTGGTCTACCATAGTGGAGTTTCTGTCCCAGTCGGGGGATGACCGAGAGACACTCTTTCTTGCTCGTTACGCCTTCCAAGCTGCAATTCAGACGCTATGGAGGGAGAGGAACGCTCGTAAGCATGGTGAGGCTCCGTCCTCGCAGGGAACCATCATCAAGTTTATTGACAAGGCGGTCCGAAACAGACTGATGTCATTACGAAGGGACCACCACGCTAGAGCTTTGCGAGGTGCATATCAAACATGGATTGGAGCTGTCCAAGCTTAAACTGTATTTGATCAAATTCCTAGTTTTATTTCTCTTTCTGAAAAGCTAAAGAACAAGTAGCATGAGCTGTAAAAAGTATATTTTCTTTTGAATCAAATTTAACATTTATTCAAAAAAAAAAAAAGAGAATAGGTTGTCAGGTCCATTGGCTACTTGAAGGATGTCTGCTATGTTCTCTCTAGACACTTGTAAAATCCTTCCATCCATTGCACGTGCATTGTCATCTGGGTCCCTGAAAATACCAAATTCATTAGGTGTTAGAAAACCGTAATCAATGTTTGCATAATCATTCAATTTAGAAATAGAAAGATTAGGGTTTAGAGTAGTATCGATCGATGTAGATACAGTTACATCGATCGATGGCAAAGTAATTTCTGCAGAACTTGTGTTCTTGAGATGATTGCTCTTCATGGATTTTTCTGTTGATGTAGAAGGAAGAGTATTCTTCTTTTTTTGCTTGTGTGTTTGCTCTGATGTGTGTAGGTGGTTTCGGGGGTGCAAAACGATTTATATAGGTATCTATAAACCTAGTTGGGGAGGGAATATTCTCCTGCTCCTGAATTTTCGCTGCGGCGCGAATATCGATCGATGTTCCAGTTTGTGTGTCGATCGATGTGAGCGGTTGTTTTTCTGGACGAGGGTGGGTATCGACCGATGTGGAGTGCACAGCGTCGAACGATGTTGGAAACGTGTTGGTGAACTTATGTGTTTCAAGTCTTTCATCCTGCAAAGACATTTCTATTGCACGTTCTTTCCAATAATTCTCATCGTATTCCTCTGTATGTTCCTCATTAGGTGAAGTAATTACAGTGTCAACTGCAAAACTTTCATGGAAACCACTGTCTGCCCAACTGCCTATGGAATAATCATCATGTCCTCTCTTGCTTGGAGGTTGGAAGGCAAAGTGTTGGTAACAATGATTAGGTGAAGCGAAATGGTCAATTGGGTGCATTACGTCGAGTGACGTGTTGTTTCGGTCATCGGTCACCGTTGACTCATTGGAATCGATCGATGGAAAGGTTGGGGTGTCGATCGATTCCGAGTACTATGTTTTGTACTCCGATTCATACCCTGCTCCACAATGGCATGCGCCAATGAAGCCAAGTTCTTTCCCGTAATCCACAGAATTAATGACCTTTCTCTTAGGTCGGATGGGGTCGTAGTGGATGTTTGGGTCTATGAGCGTTAGACACAATTTGTTTTTGTTCATGTCACATACGGCTCCTACTGTAGCTAGGAAAGATCTTCCAAGCAGAAGTGAAGAGTTCCAGTTAAGCTCGATGTCTAGGACAAGAAAATCTACAGGGACAAGGGCATTACCAATCTGTACCTCCAGATCTCTTATGATTCCTCTTGATCGTTTCTCTGAAAGATCCACGAAGGTGAAGGATTCCGTTGAAGGCTCGATGGTCAAACCAAGCTGGTCTGCCATGATCCTAGGGAGGATACTAACTGATGCTCCTATGTCACACATTGAATGGGGAAATTCAACACCCTTGACTACGCATGGTATTGCAAACTTCCCAGGATCACTCTTCTTTGTCAATGTGATCTTGTGTTTCATCTTCTCTCTGACTCGATGAAACATTCTCCTAATGTCCTCCTCAGTTACCTTTGTTTCTCTGAAGAACATCCACAACCGGTGTGTGAAGTAACTCTTTTAGTGAAACCATCCATCTCTTTATCGTTAGCTTCCCGCTTAAGGTTTTTAGGAATCTTCTCCTTTCTTTTCCTTAAACTTCTCCCTTCAGATTCTTGTTCTTCTTGAACTAATTCTGGTGAACTATTTAAAGGGTTGGGTTTTGGTTCGGGTGGGTTAGCTAATGGTCTAGGTGGTGGTCTGAGTGCGTTGATGTAATCATTATCGATTGAGGGTAACCGCACTCGGTATGTCAGAGGTGCCTGTCGATCGATGGGAGGTGTGTTGTGACGATCGACGTCGGACTCACTCTGTCGATCGATGGTTGGCTCAACTGATCGATCGATTTTATCATAGAAAGGGGAGGGTGGGTAAGGATGCTTAGCTGCGAATTCTTCATGAGTTAGAATTCGAACCGCATTGCACTCAGTCGATTTGGCAGACGACGTCGATCGATGACTGGAGTAATCAGTCCATCGATCTTCATCATGGTCTGTCGATCGATGCGAGTTCATCGACATCGGTCGACACCATTGGGATCCGCCGAGACTCATGGAGCTTTCGATTTCGAAGTCTCCTTCCTCAAGCTTTTCATTTCTCACTACTTGCCAGAAATCATCATCTATGATGGCATTTACGTGGTGTTTCCCTTTGTCGGCTCATGCCTCTCTAGCGAAAGCTTCTTGCCTCTTTATAGTCTCGCCCGTATGAATTACTTGGGTTTCAAGTTTTCTCACCTGAGTCCCTAAGGTCTCGATTTTGGTGTTCAGATTGTTATAGGCGGAGTCTATTTTACCGTTGAAATCCACAGTGATTTGTTGTTGTCCCAACAGTACTCAATCAAGCATTTCTTCGATCTTGCTTTCCTGAGTCTAGGGTGGTGGATTTTGGTAGTAAGAGTTCGAGTAGCTTTTGTTGTTGTTGAAGGGTTTTTGAAATTGTGAATTTTGGTTACTTCTTTGGCCATTTCCAAAGAAGTTACTGTTTCCGCCCTGGTTTCCAAATTTTTGGAATCCGGTACCTTCGATGTAGTTCACATTTTCTTCTCCTTCCGTATCTGCTACTTCTCCTTCAGCTGAACAAACTTGCTTTCTAAGAAGCTCGTGCACCACATCTAACTTAGCTCTTACTTCGTCCATCTGTTCCTTCCCGATAGAGGCTACAGACTTCTTCCGTTCAGAGTCAGTGTTTTTGGTGCTGCTGCTGTTAGCAAGGTTTTCGATAAGTCTCACAGCTTCCAACGGATTCCGAGTAGTGAAGTTTCCTTCACTCGCCGAATCAAGGGCCATTTGATACTGTAAGGCGAGACCTCGGAAGAAAGTGCTTAGCAGCTGCACTTCGTTAAATCCGTGGTGTGGACAGTCTCGCTGGAAGAACCTAAATCTAATCCACGCATCTTTGAAGGACTCACTAGTCTTCTGCGAGAATGTGGAAATTTTGTTCCGAAGTTCTTCAGCGCGTGCCTCATCGAAGAAGTTTCGTAAGAAAGCATTCTTGATGTCGCTCTAGGATGTTAAAGATCTTGTGGGTTGCTGCCTAAGCCAGTGCATCGCTTCTCCATTCAGCGTGTATCTGAAGAGCTTGCACAGCAGGTAATCTTCGGGAACTCCTTCCATCCGAATAGCAGCGATTAGATCCTCGAACCGTTCCAAATGGTCCATAGGATGCTTGTGCGGTAACCCAAAGTAGGGTATCTGCGACACGAGAGTGTAGTATTGAGGCTTCAGCTCGAAATTCTGCTTCTGGATTTCTGGAAGTCGAATAGCTGATCTGTTGAAATAGTACTCATCTGGGCGATTGTAGTCGGCCAGTGGTTTCGATCGAGCGTCCTCATCTACAGGTCGAGCAGCTCATGTAGCATCAGCATCAGGGATTACAGTTCCCTGAGCATCTATTTTCTGACCTGTTGCATTACGCAGATGACCGGCCTGGTCATACAGGTTTCCGTTCTCGTCCTGAGTTAGAATAATAATGTTTACCATTTTTGATGACACGGTATCGATCGACGTACAGGGTGTAGAATCGATCGTTGTCGGACGATTGGGATCGATCGACGATGATGGTCTGGTGTCGGTCGACGGTTGGTTGTGCGTATCGATCGACGACGAAGTTGTTGCGTCGAGCGATGTGGAACGTTGACCTCTACGGATGGTGCGTTCCAAATGAGCAGGATCGTCTGAGAACAACATGTCTTTCTCCTTGTTGCTTCTGGTACCGCTGGGCATGCACCTGAAAAGACAAGAAAAAGATTATTAGAAGGGGGTAAAGAAAAGAATAAGAATCAATAAAACTAAATCTAATGGCGATCCAAGCTCCCCGGCAACGGCGCCAAATTTGATACCACTCAAATTACCCTAAGGAGTGTTACTCTCATCAAAAGAGGTTCAGATGTAGTACTTAGGGATCGAATCCACAAGGAGCTAGGGAACAATTAAATCTAGGGTTTATTAATTCTAAAGGTTGTAAATGTTTAAATGAAATAGCAATAGTAACATGCGAGTAGATAATAAATGTAACTTGGTTGGAAATGATATTAGATGCAGGGCCACTGTTCAGGTGTTGGAGATTATAATACCTATAGATGCCTAACTGTTGCATGCATGATATGTTAGAGCTCATTCGCTTAACTCAGTGATCAGCTGTCGCATGTACCACTGGTTAACAGACTAGATCTCGTGTCTCAACGGTTAGTATGCAGACAACGAGAGAGTGTCGATCGATGGTCTATTAAGACGTCGACCGATACACCTTTGCCAACGTCGATCGATTGTCAGTTGAGGACATCGATCGACGGGTTCTAGCCAGGCCTATGCGCGAGTATGAAATGCCCTACTAAGATGCTAAATTGGCGGTTAGCCCTCTCTAGCAATCCTAATATGATAGATAGATGTCAGGATGGGATAACAAGGGTGCTTGAGTATGCAATCCTATGATCAAGTTCTAGTTAGCAAGACTAAAACAAGCAATGAATACAAATCTATCATGAATATCACAACAAGGCAGATCTATAGTTTGGGGCTAATCCCACAAACCTATCTTAACCCTGGATCTAACAGTTAAACTACTCAGACATAGCAAAGCAATTCATAACAATAGAGGAATAGAAACTCATAGTATAGATGAAAAGAAATAGAAACAAGGAGTTCCAATCACAAGTGATCTTCTCTCCCAAATGAAACTTGTAACACAACTAGGTCTAGAAAATGCTCTGTTCTCCTTCTGCCGTCAAAACACTTAGGCAGTATATATTCTACTAGGTTAAAAACTCGTCAGGGCATTTAGGTAATTTGGCTTGGCCTTGGTTTTTAAGTCTGCTTAATCCAAAATCTCGCGTCTGGTGTCTCGACATCGATCGATGGTACTTGTGTACATCGATCGATATTAATCTTCATCTGTCGAGGCATTTCCTGATATCGATCGTCAGCACTGATGCACATCGATCGATTGTTCTTCCTCTCGTTGACCTCTAAGTGGTCAGCTCGGGTGAAATGTCCTTTAAGCTCCAAAATGCTCCAAAGTCATAGCTTTACTCCGAAATGCACCTGAACCTGAAAACATACCTAGAAGAGTAGAAAACATAGATATATATATATATAGTCAAATACTTATATACCATGGATAAAAAGGGGTCAAATCCAAGGTATATCACTCGTATCCGAGAATATCAAATGAGAGATGTGAACCTGAAGAAGATACGAGAGAAGTTGAATTAAGGAAACATCAGAGGATATCAAGTTGCAAGTGATGGAACTTTGTTACTCAATGGTCGAGTAACTGTTCCGAAAGGAGAAGGACTTCAAGAGGAGATACTAAGGACTGCACACCATTCTCTCTTAAGCATTCATCCCGGGAGCACAAAGATGTATCGAGATATCAGAAGATATTACCACTGGCCAGGGATGAAGAGAGATGTTGCCATATGGGTTTCCCAGTGTCAGAGTTGCCAGCGGATAAAAGCTGAACACCAAGTCCCAGGTGGCTTACTTCAAAGCTTACCTATCCCTGAATGGAAATGGGATGCAGTAGCGATGGACTTTATTTCTGGTTTACCTCGAGCACCCGGCCGTGGGAATGATGCAGTTCGGGGATGAATTCTTTTAAAGGGGGAAGAGTGTAATAACCCTCACGAGCCAATAAATTTATGGTCGAGAAAAATCCCGCTCGACCAGTTTTTTTAGGTTGTTCGACAAGGATTAATAAAAATACGACAGGACTGTCTTGTGGTTGAAAGACATTCACTTGATAGTTTGGTCGAGTCTTAAATATTTTGGTCGAATTTTTATTAAGCTGGACGAGATTTTCCGAGAATAAGACGAGAGCCAAAGACAAGAAATATTTGGTTGAAAAATTATTTAAAACTATCAACCAACTTCCAAAATAATTTTTGAACTGAGTTATGTCCTCCACCAGCCTGGTTGTGCAGTTATTCAGTCTTAGACTTGCACCTGCCTGCTTACCTAGCTTCTTCAGTAACTGGCACATGACAATCACAAGCTGCCTGCTTGCCTTGTTTCTTAGATTGTCATGTGAGAACCACATGAAATGGCTGGAGTTTCTTCATGTTAAGGAAAGGACAGCAGCTTGATTAAGTTTGTAAAGTCTCTCAAGTTTCAGGTCAGAGGGGGAGTAAGGCTTTAGGTATCCAACCAGTTCCAAGACTAAT
This sequence comes from Brassica napus, assembly GCF_020379485.1. Lineage (NCBI taxonomy): Eukaryota > Viridiplantae > Streptophyta > Magnoliopsida > Brassicales > Brassicaceae > Brassica > Brassica napus. The sequence continues at coordinate 123,010 of NW_026016477.1, forward strand.
CTCTTAGGTGCGTCTAGATAGATGTTGAGATTGATTAAGTTAGTAAAGTCTCTCAAGTTTATAAGAATGGTGTTATGTTTACTTATTGTGAACTATACATAAGAGTAATCAAAATGTTAAAGTAAGGTTAATCCTCATCTTAGTACTTGTTCACAAGTACTAATCTTAACTATTAAATAATCATGGGCCAAAATCACCCAAACAGTCCACGGGAAGGGCCAGCGTGCTGAGTCCAAGGACCAGCGTGCTGATATGTGTACTGATGGACAGCCACGGACGTCCTGTGTGTGCTGACGGACACACACGGACACACAGAGACAGCCACGGATGTCCTGTGAGTGCTGATGGACAGCCACAGACGTCCTGTGTGTGCTGACGAACAGCCACGGACGTGGCGTGTAAGGCCCGTTCCCAGCTCTTAAGCCCAACCATGAACCGTGGCCTTAACATCCGCTCTTATAAAAATGATTCCAGTCTTTTAAGGTCTTTTAGTTGTTAAGTTCAATTTCCCTTAGGTGAGGTTCAAGTTTAACAATCAAGACAAGTGAACATAAAGGGCAAATAGATTATATATGTAACATAATGAGATCCATACATCATTCATAAGTTCATACTACTAGTTTACACACTTAGTCTATAATAAGTTCACAAGTTGCACAATAGGCTATCAATACTACACACTTATCAACAATGACCCATTCACCACACATCTTCCCATGGCCTGAGTCTTCACGGTACCTTTCCTTTACCACGGTCCAAGTCTGGTCCTGAAACCACATAAATCACGTCATAAACACATGTGGCCGATAACCTAAGCAACAAGACTAGAATGGCATGGTTCGGCCCTTAAGAACTAGGATCTGTCCAGTTTGGACATAAACAAATAAATTCCCAAAAACTAAGTAAAATCCATGACAATTCATGATAATTCCCAACTAAGAGATTCCCATAGTCAGATCTCAACAAAACCGACCCAGAATGTGAGATCCGACCATAGATCAGTCCGGCCAATGCCTAGGACTTTACCCCTGGACCGGCCATGGCCTTGGTCCAGTGTTCCCTGTCTGAATCAATCCAATAACATCACAAAATACTATAGAACAGGCGATCCAGAAGAAGTAAAGAGAAAGGATGCATCTGCCAAGAGAACCGGCCGCAAGCCCGCACGGATCATCCGCAGGCCCGGGGCCGTTCCTTGCAGTCTACACCACTAACCTTAGGCGTTCTCTCCCCTGGAGGCAAGTCCTTCTCCTTCTCCTTCTCCTTGTCTTTCTGTCTGGTATTCATCTTCACGGCCTGGCCTTCCCTCACTCAGAACACGCCGGCAAGCCAACACCACCACACACGGTTCTCTTCTCTAACCGCCGGTCTCTCTCTTTCTTTCTTTCTGTTATGAGTTTGGCAGAGCTTTGCCTAAGGAATTTCGTGCCATTTTTTGTGCCAGGGACTCTTTATTTATAGAGAAAGCCAGCCCCAACTGCCCTGGAGAAACCGGCCAAGCAGTTAGAGAGAAAAGACACAAAACTGCCCCTTTTGCACCTTTTCAGGAGTAACTGCCAAACTGCTCTTCCCTTCCTTTGGGCTGTCCGAAAATCAGGCCCATAACATTGTCCAGAGTCCCTTGTCCAAGGCCAAGACCCCACGGACCCTTGGTGGTTCAGGCCAAGACCCCACCAGCCCATAACCGCCCATGACCCGGCCACGCAGGCCCGGACCATAACACTCCACCGAGCTGAGTTGAGCTGGTCATTAGCTGGCCTCAGCTGAGTGAGCTAACCTATCAGCTCCAGTGAGCTACCAAGGACTGAGTGAGCTGGTTTCACACTGTCCCCAGCTGGTTGAGCTTGTTCTCGACCCTGTCCAGCTGCTAGATCACTCGGCCAGCTCTCCTAAGCTTCCTTCTGTTCCATCCTGGTTAAGTCTCAGCTCCCTGATACCCTTAACCTTATTATTTGAGCCATGATAGGCTTGTCCTTAGGCCAAATGACCTGTCTGGTGCGTCTCCTCGCACCATGGCTCGTCCCAACAATCCTATCTAGGATCGGGGATGCTACAAGTCTCCCCCACTTGATATGGATTCGTCCTCGAATCCGAACCAAGTAACTCTTCCTCAAATTGCTTCATCCACTCAGGAAACTCAGCTTTCATTCTTGCCTCTGTTTCCCAAGTTACTTCCTGTCGACCGTTGCACTCCCAAATCACCTTGAGCATTTGAGTTGTCTTGTTCCGGGTTGCCTTTTCCATTCTGTCCATAATCCAAACCGGCCTTGTCTCTAAGGTGAAGTTCATCCCTAAATCAGAAGGAATCTCTGGAATGTAAACATCCTGATCTGATAGGCACTTCCTTAGTTGAGAGACATGGAACACATTGTGGAATGCATCCATCTCGAAGGGTAAATCTAACATGTAAGCCACCGCTCCAACTCTCTCAACAATTCGAAATGGACCCAAGTACCTTGGATCCTACCTGAGATTCTCACCCTCCCCTTGAAGGTAATCATCTTCAGGTATACCATATCACCAACTTCGAACTCAAGTTCTTTCCGACGTTTGTCTGCATAATGTTTCTGACGGTCTTGGGCCGTCCTCATCTTATCTTGGATGAACTTGATCTTCTCAGTTTTTTCTCCACTATTTCCGGCCCTATCATGCTGCGCTCCCCCACTTGGGTCCAGCACAATGGCGTTCTACATGGCCGCCCATATAAGGCTTCAGAGGGGGACATGCCAATACTTCGGTGAAAACTGTTGTTGTATGCAAACTCCACCAATGGCAGATGCCATTCCCACGAGTCACCCCAATCCAAGACACATGCCCTTAGCATATCTTCCAGTGTCCTGATCGTGCGTTCTGATTGCCCATCTGTCTGGGGATGATAAGCTGTACTCATGTTCACTCTCGTCCCCAAGGCCTTTTGGAAAGCTTTCCAGAATCGTGAAGTAAACCTCGGATCCCTATCCGACATAATGCTAGACGGAATCCCATGTAGCCGCACGATCTCGTCCATGTACTTGACCACAATCTGATCAACCCCATCTGATTTCTTCAAAGGCAGGAAGTGTGCGGATTTGGTGAGTCTATCCACTATCACCCAAACCGCATCATTCCTTTTCCTAGTGGTGGGAAAACCGGTTACAAAGTCCATAGTGATGTGATCCCACTTCCATTCCGGAATGGGTAAACTTTGTAACAGACCACTTGGAACCTGATGCTCCGCCTTGACTAACTGGCAAGTAGCACACTTGGCCACCCACTCAGCTATGTCTACCTTCATCCGTATCCAATGATAATACCTCTTAAGGTCTTGATACATCTTAGTTGCACCTGGATGTATCGAGAACTTGGATTTATGAGCTTCCCTCATAATCTATTCCTTCAGGTTCTTATCATTAGGCACACTGACCCGTCCTCGTACCAGAATGGTTCCATCTGCCGTGATTTGATACTCCGTCAGTTCATCTCGAGCAACTTTTTGTAGGTTCTCGTCCAAGCCTTGTGCCTGCCTGATCCTGGTGAGGAGATCAGCCTGGTTCACCGCTTCCAAACCCAACGGCTCGTCCTCGCTGGCCATTGTGTTCAGGTGCAATGACCGGACCATCTCTTCCAACTCATCTGCTTCCTTCTCAGCTGATACCTCGGCCCTCCTACGGCTCAAGGCATCTGCCACCAAATTTGCCTTACCAGGATTGTAAGCAATATCTAAATCATAGTCGGCCACAAACTCCATCCAACGCCTCTTCCTCAAATTCAATTCTGGTTGCGTGAATATGTATTTGAGGCTCTTGTGGTCAGTAAGGATCTGAACCTTAGCACCATATAGGTAGGATCTCCAAATCTTCAGTGCAAACACTACGGCCGCCATCTCTAAGTCATGGGTTGGGTAATTCCCTTCATGCTTTCTCAATTGTCTTGAAGCATAAGCAATCACCTTCCCATGTTGAGTCAGAACACATCCCAACCCAGTGATGGACGCGTCCGTATACACTACATATGGCTGATCCGCCTCAGGCTGTACTAGGACTAGTGCCCTTGTAAGCATGTCCTTCAGAGCCATGAAGCACTTCTCACAATCTCCTGTCCAGGCAAACCTAACATCCTTGCCCGTGAGTTGAGTCATGGGTTGAGCCAAACTCGCTGTTGGGGTCAAAAACGGTTGCGACAAATTTAACATTCAAAACGTCCGAGGAAGAAAATAAGAATTTCTCCGATGAGTATTTTTCGAAATAGATTTTTTTTTACGAAAAAGCTGTACGGAAGAAAGAATCGAGACGTCCGACGAAAGCTCGAAATAGGTCGTTACACAGCGACCGAACATCCGTCCCGCTCGGTCGCTACGTAGCGGCCGAGCTCGGCCAAGCTCGGTCGCTACACAGCGACCGAGCACTCGTCCCGCTTGGTCACTATGTATCGACCGAGCTCAAGCCAAAGCTCGGTCGCTACGTAGCGACCGAGCGCTCGTCCCGCTCGGTCGCTACGTAGCGACCGAACTCGGCCAAGCTCGGTCACTACGTAGCGACCGGGCTCGAGCCAAAGTTCGGTCGCTACGTAGCGACCGAGCTCTTCCGAGAACATCGATACGACACCAATCCATGCATTCTCGTCAAACCTTCAAATGCTTTCTCCCGAAGACCGTAGCAAGCTCAGTCCATGCTTTCCGCTATTCTAACTCATCGATCAAACTTCCGCTACGTAGCGACCGAGCGCTCGTCCCGCTTGGTCGGTACGTAGCGACCGAGCTCTTCCGAGAACATCGATACGACACCAATCCATGCATTCTCGTCAAACCTTCAAATGCTATCTCCCGAAGACCGTAGCAAGCTCAGTCCATGCTTTCCGCTATTCTAACTCATCGATCAAACTTCACGGATTTGAAACCGCGGAAAGTTCGTTCTTTATCAAAAGAATACGTAGCAAACGTGTCGAGTCGGAAGACGGCCCAAAGGGACCTAAAACATGACTCGAGGCCCATCCTACGATTTCTTAACCAAAAGCCCGTAAACCGCAGCACAGTTTACGCTTGGTCCACAAAGAAAGATAAATGTCAAGTTTCCGCGGATAAATACAGAAGTTTTGAAGATAATTGTGAAGATCGAGAAAAATGGATTATCTCTATTTTTATGCTATGACGGCTTAAGTGCAGAAGAGTAAAAGCATAAACCGACCTTGGAGCTAGTATATAAGAAGTCCCAGGCGAGGAGCATGGGAAGAGAACTTTTTCAGAGCAAACTTAGCACTTAGAGCAATTTAGGCAATTTTCCATTTTTGTTATTTCGTGCTGCGACTCAATTAGGTTTAGCCGTCTTAGGGTTACTAGAACTGGGAATCTCGCCGACAGCTCTCGAGCCCAGGCTTATACCTAGTTGTAAACGCTATACGCAAATTCGGAATAAGATCTTCTTTGCTCTCTTTTTTGATTTCTTATACTTTATCGTTGTTATTCTCGTGTTCTGATTGCTTGACGTGTGGTAATTAGCAGATATTCGGGTCCCTTGGGAAATTAGGGTTTTCCTAGTTTCCTTATTTAAATGGAAATCGACAGTGCGAATTTTGGTTCCCACAGTTTGGCGCTAGAAGGAGGGGGACATACGGATCAATCTAACCCGCAAAAGCCACTCAACAATCAGGAACGGTATGCAAGATATGATGTGTGCGAACGTCATCTCATTCAAAGGGGGGAGCAACGATCGATCGAGCCAAACCTCGTGGTAACGATCTGTCTCGACGAAGCCTTCCCAGAACGCTGCGTCGAGATTGGAGCCAATCTCCGCGAGCCTTTAATGACAGAACTCATAACCTGCCTTAAAAAGAACCTCAATACTTTCCCATGGGCTGCGGAAGATATGCCGGGAATCGACATTAACATAACATGTCACGAGCTGAATATCGACCCAACATTCAAACCCGTCAAACAAAAAAGACGGAAGTTAGGACCCGAACGTGCTGCCGCAGTAAAAGATGAGGTCGAAAAATTGCTTAAAGTTGGGTCGATAACAGAAGTAAGATACCCGGACTGGCTCGCCAACCCCGTAGTAGTCAAAAAGAAGAACGGGAAGTGGCGAGTTTGCGTGGATTTTACCGACCTAAACAAGGCATGTCCAAAGGATAGCTTCCCTCTACCACAAATCGATCGATTGGTAGAAGCAACAGCGGGCAACGAACTCTTATCCTTCATGGATGCCTTCTCAGGTTATAATCAAATTAGGATGAATCCTGACGATCGTGAGAAGACTGCGTTCATTACCGATCGCGGAACTTATTGCTATAAGGTAATGCCCTTCGGCCTCAAAAACGCTGGTGCAACTTACCAACGACTCGTGAACCGAATGTTCTCCAAACAACTCGGAAAAACGATGGAGGTTTATATCGATGACATGCTCGTCAAATCCCTCAAAGCAAGAGATCACGTGTCACATCTCGAAGAATGCTTTGCACAATTAAATTCCCATAACATGAAGCTCAACCCGACAAAATGTAGATTCGCCGTGGCATCAGGGGAATTCCTCGGCTACTTGGTCACATACCGCGGCATCGAAGCAAATCCAAAACAGATCAACGCACTAATCGAGATGGCTTCACCAAAGAATAAGCGGGGAAGTCCAAAGACTTACCGGTAGAATCGCAGCGCTTAACCGATTTATTTCACGATCAACAGATAAGTGCCTGCCCTTCTACGACATCCTGCGAGGAAATAAAAAGTTCGAATGGTCGGAAGAGTGCGAAAACGCCTTCCAACAGCTGAAGCGTTATTTAGCTACTCCTCCAGTCCTTGCAAAACCCGTGGAAGGGGAGCCTTTATTCTTGTACATCGCTGTGTCGGCAACGGCTGTAAGCGGAGTCCTGATCAGGGAAGAACGCGGGGAGCAGAAACCTATTTTCTACATAAGCAAAACCTTGCTGGATGCCGAATCTAGGTATCCATTGATGGAAAAATTGGCATGCGCGGTCGTAACATCGGCCCGAAAACTAAGACCATATTTCCAATCCCACACAATCGTCATCCTCACGACTTTTCCCTTACGAATAATTTTGCATAGCCCAAGTCAATCAGGCCGACTGGCTAAGTATGCGGTCGAGTTGAGCGAGTATGACATCAAATACCGACCGAGGACGAGCGCAAAATCACAAGTGCTCGCAGACTTCTTGGTCGAACTCTCAACGGGAACAATAACCAATGAGGAACCAAATTCCACCGGGCTCCTCCACGTCGACGGATCCTCATCCAAGCAAGGATCGGGTATCGAAATCCGTCTCACATCTCCAACGAGCGAGATCTTGGAACAATCGTTCAGGCTGGAATTCCATGCCTCAAACAACGAGGCCGAATATGAAGCATTAATTGAAGGGCTACGTTTGGCTCACGGCCTAAAAATACGTAATCTCCACGCTTACTGCGACTCCCAGTTAGTGGCCAGTCAATTCAGCGGAGAGTATGAAGCCAGAGACGAAAGGATGGACGCGTATCTCAAACTGGTCCAAGGTCTAGGTCAAGACTTCGACTGTTTTGCCCTTACGCGGATCCCCCGTTACGAGAATGTCCAGGCAGACGCCCTCGCGGCCCTAGCATCAAGTTCCGATCCAGGACTCAAAAGGGTAATTCCGGTCGAGTTCATCGAACATCCGAGCATCAGACCACCAATCGTCGTGAATCTCATAGAGGGTCAAGACGACGAGGAAGAAGAAATTACGATACCACCACCATCGGAGCAATCTGATTACGGCTGTGATACCCCATGGCTTCAGACGATTCGAGACTACATTGTCGACGGGCAACTGCCCGCCGAAAAATGGGCAGCTCGCAAGGTCCGAACACAGGCCGCACGCTACGTAACAGTGGACGGCGAAATCTACAAATGGAGATTCTCCAGACCACTCATGACGTGCCTGGAAGGAGAAAAGGCGAGAAAAGTAATGGAGGAAATACATTCTGGAACCTGCGGCAACCATTCCGGCGGAAGATCACTAGCCGTGAAAATCAAACGCCATGGATACTATTGGCCAACAATGATCGGAGATTGCGAGAAATTCGCACGAAAATGCAAAAAAATGCCAAAGGCTTGCACCAACCATCCGACAACCGGCAAAAGTTCTTTCCTCCATCACATCGCCCTACCCCTTTATGCGCTGGGCCATGGATATTGTCGGACCTCTGCATAATTCAAAGCAAAAGCATTTCCTCCTAGTCCTTACCGATTTTTTCTCAAAATGGGTAGAGGCGGACTCGTACGCAAGTATAAAAGACGTCCAAGTCGAGAATTTCGTATGGAAAAACATCATCTGTAGGCATGGAGTTCCTTACGCGATCGTAACCGATAACGGGTCTCAGTTCATCTCCACCCGATTCAAGGCATCCTGCGAAAAATGGAAGATACGACTCAACAAGTCAACTCCCAGATATCCGCAATGCAACGGACAGGCTGAAATAATCAACAAGACCATTCTCGACGGACTGAAGAAACGCTTAGAGGCCAAAAAAGGCAGATGGGCCGACGAACTCGAGGGAGTCCTCTGGTCTCACCGTACCACCCCAAGGCGAGCAACGGGAGAAACTCCCTTCGCTCTGGTATACGGCACGGAATGCATGATTCCCGCAGAAGTAGAGTTCCCCGGTGGTCGAAGAAGGTTGTTACCCGAACGAGAGGAACTCAACGATGCTATGCTCTTGGATGATCTCGACCTCATTAACGAGCGCCGAGATCGAGCGCTCATCCGAATTCAAAACTACCATCACGCCGCTGCAAAATATAATAATTCCAACGTACGAAATCGTAGGTTCAATCAGGGAGATCTGGTCCTTCGCAAAGTCTTCCAAAACACCGCTGAACGAAACGCGGGAAAACTCGGAGCAAACTGGGAAGGTCCCTATAAAATCGAAAAAGTCGTCCGACCAGGTTCTTACGAGATAGCCAACATGCAAGGCATAAAAATTCCTAGAACCTGGAACGCGATGCATCTCAAAAAATACTATCACTAAACAAACCAACTCGCAATCACTGAACTACGAGACGGCTTGATCTCCGCAAGGAGTACGTAGGCAGTTTGTCGAAAGGCAAATTCAGCTGTCCCCCCTCATTAAAAAGGGGGGGGGAGTGGGTACGTATACTCGTATACTCCCAAAAATCGAAAAAACTTCTTACCACGCTCTTGGTGTTTTCGACTTATCAAAACATCCTCACCCGTAAAAACAGAACGAGGTCTTCGGAAATTAGTCGACCGCTTAGGAGAAGCAACCTTTAGCATCGCGAGACGTCGCAAAAGATGCCTCAAAGTTTATTTCTTCCGAACAAACGAAACCTCCGTCACAAAAAAAAAAAACATATGTATGCACATATTAACACTTATTTTGCGCAAAAATATTCAAAACAACGGCACACGCCACCAAGTCCGATGCTGATCACATCGAACTCACAAACGTCCTAAACAGACATAGCCATCTCACAGAGATGACTCTCTTACATCCGACACAATGATAATAGCGCTATAAAAGAAAATCCGAAATTTTGGTCTAGCACTTCCGGTTTCCGGAGAGATGCTCGATTCATATCAAACAAGTCGTATAAGCCGAGAACCTATCGCGGACTTTACATCGATACGAATCAGGAAGAAATCACGACAGGAAAAACGATAGCCGGTTAGTCACCGCACAATCCTTAAACCGAAAGTAAACCTAGGTCTTGCCCTAAACCCAGCGCACTGGTCTCTAACATCTCAAAGGCATGATATCGAAAGATAAGAGATTCTTAAACCATGCCTCTATGTTTATGTTTGACATCTTCAGCACCCCCGCAGAGTTCACGTCTCGCGGAAGAACTCTCGAAACAGATCTCGAATGAAACATTTCACAATCGAAGAAGGATATGAGACGACAACTCATCACCTTCCTCCCCACTATTCACAAACTCATAAAAAGCGCCATCCGATTATCTTACCATAAAAAGAAAGCTGCTGAGCGGCAGGGATTCAAAGCCACACACGGCCAGTCCCGAAACACAAACAAGGCCATTCAAGGCCGAAACATAAAAACGTAAAAAAAATCTCTCGCAAGAGATCTAACCCAAGTCATCCTCAGAACTCACGCCCCCTCTTCACCCGCTGCCTCGTCCGAGCCTGGAGCCGCGTCACCTCCGTTTTCTCCGACCATCGGCTCTTTCCCCTCTGGGTCTTCTGAACACGTCGGAAGGAAGCACGCGGATTTCAGGTCGGCCAGGATGAGACCGAAATCTCCATCCTCGGCCGCCATATCTCCCTTGCAGCCGGACAGTCGGGCCTCTTCGGCCTCCAAGGTCGGGGGAGTCTCACTTTGGAACGACCGAACCATGGCCATCCCGCCCTCAATCGTCGCCAAAGCTAGGTCCCTGCTCCGGATACACTCGAGGGAACCCAGGGAAGCAGAAATCTTTGCCAAACAAGCTTGAAACTCCGCGCGAAGGGCATCCGTAGCCTCTTGGATCCCGCGGCTCGCTAGTCCCGCGTCACCCTCGATCTGACGCTGGAGTCGACGCACCTCCGAGGATTTGGCCTTCCTGGCCTTCTTTTCCTTAAGCAAGGAACTCGCCGTCTTCCCAAGGTCCTCTCGAGCTCTCTTATCGCGACCTCGAGCTTCGACACTTTCGCAGAATGAGAGTCCTTGACAGCCGTCAGCATGGTCTCGGTTTCAGACCATCTGCCCTGAAGCTCCACCAACTCCCCGGAAAGGCGACTGGTCTCAGAACCACACTCGCTGATCATCCCATCGATCAACGATATTAACTGCGAACGGTGAAAATTCTTAAGACTAAGTCCGAGAAAGAATGCACAAAAGATGATCGAGAATTCGAACAAGGGACAAACCTTTCCGTGAAGTCCCGATGCTAGGCTCGATCCACCTCGCTGTGAAGTCTCCCCGTCACCACTCTTGGAAAGTTTCCTCTTCCGACTCTTAGGCTGAGTAGCCTGGACAGCACTAGGAGCACGCAATGCCAAAACGATTTCTTTCCTGGCTGGAGGAGGAGGCATAGAGTCAGTGGCCTTCTCCTTGTCCTCGACGAGGATCAGAGTCGTGGAAGATCCCGCAGGTAGGGCTTGCGGAAGAGGAGCCATGACCTCGGTCCCATGACACGGGGCAACGACCTGCGCGGAAGAAGAAGGAAACACGGAGCCAGCTTGAGCTAGTTCTTTCTCGGCTTGGCGACGAACTAGTTTCTCTCGAAAAGAAAGATGACCGGCAACACAAGCCGGCGCTTCAGCCGGAGAAGTTAGAACCGGAGCCGGAGAAGTGGCCTCGCCCATCTCGACGTCGGAATCTCTCTTATCACCTTGGGAGGAAGACATGTTGAAAGGAAAGGTATGAAACTAGAGAGGATTTTGAAGGAATGAAGAAAGGAAGATGTGAAGAAAATGAATGACAAGAGCTCACTACTTATAGAAGTATGGGTTCGGAATACTGTCTCGATAACTTTTGTCCGTGGAGTTTAAAATGTGAATTTCGTCCAATACGCTTAGCCTTGTAAAAGTCGTCCATCCGCCCGCTAGAGTCACAACTCTAACGGGCTGGGGGGCTAACTGTTGGGGTCAAAAACGGTTGCGACAAATTTAACATTCAAAACGTCCGAGGAAGAAAATAAGAATTTCTCCGATGAGTATTTTTCGAAATAGATTCTTTTTTACGAAAAAGCTTTACGGAAGAAAGAATCGAGACGTCCGACGAAAGCTCGAAATAGGTCGTTACACAGCGACCAAACGTCCGTCCCGCTCGGTCGCTACGTAGCGACCGAGTATCTGTCTCGCTCGGTCGCTACGTAGCGACCGAGCATCCGTCTCGCTCGGTCGCTACGTAGCGACCGAGCTCAGCCAAGCTCGGTCGCTACACAGCGACCAAGCACTCGTCGTAGCGACCGAGCGCTCGTCCCGCTCGGTCGCTACGTAGCGACCGAGCGCTCATCCCGCTCAGTCGCTACGTAGCGACCAAGCTCGAGCCAAAGCTCGGTCGCTACATAGCAACCGAGCGCTTGTCCCGCTAGGTCGCTACGTAGCGACCGGGCTCGAGCCAAAGTTCAGTCGCTACGTAGCGACCGAGCTCTTCCGAAAACATCGATACGACCAAATCCATGCATTCTCGTCAAACCTTCAAATGCTATCTCCCGAAGACCATAGCAAGCTCAGTCCATGCTTTCCGTTATTCTAACTCATCGATCAAACTTCACCGATTAGAAACCGCGGAAATTTGTTCTTTATCAAAAGAAATCGTAGCAAACGTGTCGAGTCAGAAGACAGCCCAAAGGGACCTAAAACACGACTCGAGGCCCATCCTACGATTTCTTAACCAAAAGCCCGTAAACCGCAGCATGGTTTACGGGTCCACAAAGAAAGATAAATGTCAAGTTTCCACGGATAAATACGGAAGTTTTGAAGATAATTGTGAAGATCGGGAAAAATGGAATATCTCCATTTTTATGCTATGACGGCTTAAGGGCAGAAGAGTAAAAGCGTAAACCAACCTTGGAGCTAGTATATAAGAAGTCCCAGGCGAGGAGCATGGGAAGAGAACTTTTTCAGAGCAAACTTAGCACTTAGAGGAATTTAGGCAATTTTCCGTTTTTGTTATTTCGAGCTGCGACTCAATTAGGTTTAGCCGTCTTAGGGTTACTAGAACTAGGAATCTCGCCGACAGCTCTCGAGCCCAGGCTTATACCTTGTTGTAAACACTCATATGCAAATTCGGAATAAGATCTTCTTTGCTCTCTTTTTCGATTTCTTATACTTTATCGTTGTTATTCTCGTGTTCTGATTGCTTGACGTGTGGTAATTAGCAGATAGCCGGGTCCTCTGGGAAATTAGGGTTTTCCTAGTTTCCTTATTTAAACGAAAATCGAGAGTACGAATTTTGGTTCCCACACTCGCAAACCCCTTGACGAACTTCCGATAGTAGCCGGCCAACCCTAGGAAGCTTCTGACTTCCGTAGCACTCTTAGGTTGTGGCCAGGCTTGGATAGCCTGTATCTTTTCCGGATCCACAGACACTCCTTGATCTGACACAATGTATCCAAGGAAGCCAATGCTCTTCTGCCAGAAGCTGCACTTGCTTAACTTAGAAAAGAGTTTCTACTCTCTTAGCCGTTCCAACACCGCCCTCAGATGCCTCTCATGGTCTTCCTTGCTTCTGGAATATACAAGTATGTCATCTATGAAAATGATTACAAATTTATCCAGAAAGTCTCGGAAGATACCATTCATCATCTTCATGAACGCAGCTGGAGCATTGGTTAGACCAAATGGCATAACCACAAACTCGTAGTGACCATACCGGGTCTGGAATGCCGTCTTCCTGATATCATTGGGCTCGCCAAATCAATCTTGGAAAACCACTTGGCTCCCTTGAGCTGATCCAACAACTCATCAATCTTGGGCAATGGGTACTTGTTCTTCACAGTCACCCTATTCAACCCTCGGTAATCAATGCACCGCCTGAAATTACCATCCTTTTTCTTCACAAACAGGACTGGTGCTCCCCAAGGCGAGACACTTAGGCGTATGAACCCTTTGTCCAACAACTCCTCCAGTTGTTTCTTTAGCTCGGCCATTTCGGCAGGAGCCATTCGATAGGGACTTTTAGACAATGGGGCCGTCCCTGGTTCCAGTTCTATTATGAACGGATCTGCCCTATCAGGGGGAATGCCCTGTAGTGTCCGAAACACATCTTCGAACTCACTGACCAGCAGTATCCCTTCTGGGTCACCACCCCCCCACGACCTCCTTAGTGGTGATTGTGGCCAAATAAGCCTCACAACCTTTCTCAAGCATTCGTTCTGCTTGGACTACTGATACCACTAAGCAACTTGAGGCCGGCTTAATACCTTGGAACCTGATCGGGGGTCCACACCCACTCTCGAACTGCACCCTTCCCTGGTGACAATCCAAGGTGGCCCGATTCTTTCCAAGACAGTCCATACCCAATATCAAGTCGTGATTTTTAAGAGGGACTACCACCAGATCCACAGGCATTACCCTGTCCTGGATCATCACTGGGACGTCCCTAACCAGTCCCAAGGAATGCATCGCTTGGCCACCGGATGCATATACTATGCACGGATCATCCCTCGTTCCAATTTGGAACAAATCCTTTCTGATCAACCCTGGACTCACAAAGCTATGTGTAGCTCCAGTGTCGAACAGAACGTGTGTTTCCACACAATCAATACTTAGGGTCCCTACAAAGACTCAATCTAAGTATCTAATCCGTTCTAGGTTCCGTACCATGCAATTCTACCAAATGGAAAGAGAATAAGCCTAGAATCATTACCAGTGATCGACTTGAATGGTTTAGTCTCGTCCTCATCCTTGGACAGCTAGTAAACCCTTGGGTTAGAGGTCTGGCCCCGGCTCTGGTTTGGTTTGCTTGCCTCACCGCGGCCCTTCTCTTGTTCCGCTTGGAGCTTTGGACATTCCCATTTGAAATGTCCTCCCTTTCCACAATGGTGACATCCCCTGGTATCACCCCCACTTGAGCCATGCCTGCGGCCTTGTTCAAGGCCTGGACAGTCCTGAGCTGAATGATCCATCTTGCCACACCGAGTACAAGCTCCCATAGCCTTCCAGCATTCGCCTCCATGACGCCTCACGCACTTAGAACACTCTGGCCTACCACTTGAGGTTTAACCCTCCTCGGCCGTGTCCCTCTTCCTCTTCCGGTCACTCCCGGAACCACCAGAGGACGCGTGGCTCCTAGACCTTTGCTTAGCCTCCTCGGCCAGGTTGATCTCTACCATAGCCATCCTCTCCACGAGCTCAGACACTGTCTGGAAATGACCAACCGAGCAGTAGGTTCGAAGTTTGACCCTTAGGCCTCAAACAAACATACGTATCTGCACTGTCTCCTCTTCCAGCTCTTTACCTACGTAACGTTTGAGCCGGTTGAACTTCTGCTCGTACTCACGTACTGTCATGCGTCCCTGGGACAAGTCCAAGAACTGGGACTCCAGGCGGTCCCAAGCTTCAGCTGGAAAGTACTTGTGGTTGAACTCAACCTCAAAGTCTGAAAAACGCTCAATAGTCCCATTGGTGCGTTTGTCCAAAGCCAACCACCAGTTGTGTGCGTCACCTTCCAGGAAGTGAACTGCAATGTCTTTCTTGTACTTCTCTGGATAACGAGTTGAACTGAAGTTTTGAGCCAATGTGCTCCTCCACTCGTCTGCCTCAATGGGATCGGAACTACCAGCAAACTGCTTCGTACCCAGCTTGGAGATGTGAGCTAGCAAGCTCAAGTAATCCACTCTCCTAACTGGACGAACAGGCGGATCGATCTCCATCACATCAGCCTTAACTGTAGCTCGATCCTCAACTGTCCTAGCAGCTGTCCGAGCTACATGTGCGGCTGCTCGAGCTACACCAGCTGCGGTCCCAGCTGTCTGAGCTGCCCTCCAAGTAGCCTGAGCTGGTGTGACCTGGCCCACGGAAGAATTCACCAATGGGGTGAATGCTTGAGTGAAAGCCAACATCTGAGTGCCCATGGCCTTAACCACGTCCAACACCTCACGCATGGACGGCTCGGCCGTCTCCAAGGCACCAGTTCCCCGACTGGTCTGGTCTCCTGCATGGGAGGATTCACCTTCCTCCTCACGTCCCATCTCCTGGTGTTCGCCCAGGTTATCAACCTGAACCTCCATAGGCAAGATTGGCGCCATGGGCTCCCCGGTCTCATTGTTAACCAACCCCACTTGGATAGGCAACACTTGGGTAGGATTGACTCCCTCTCCCATAACCGGTCTAGAAGCACCAGCCGCCTCCTTGGCCTTCCGGCCTTTAGCCCTCTTTGTTCCCTTAGGAGTTGAAAACACAAACCAGTTAGTACCATCAACTTATACAAACCTCCGAGAACATACAAGGTTAAGCAAACAACCCTTTCTACCCAACCTTACCGTAAGACCCAAAGCCAGAAGTGTGGTGAACACATAACCCAACCAAATCCTAGAATCAAGCATGCTCTGATACCAACTTGAAAGGCCCGTTCCCGGCTCTTAAGCCCAACCATGAACCGCAGCCTTAACATCCGTTCTTATACAAATGATTCCGGTCTTTTAAGGTCTTTTAGATGTTAAGTTCAATTTCCCTTAGGTGAGGTTCAAGTTTAACAATCAAGATAAGTGAACATAAAGGGAAAATATATTATATATAACATAATGAGATCCATACATCATTCATAAGTTCATACTACTAGTTTACACACTTAGTCTATCATAAGTTCACAAGTTGCACAATAGGCTATCAATACTACACACTTATCAACAATGACCCATTCACCACACATCTTCCCATGGCCTGAGTCTTCACAGTACCTTTCCTATACCACGGTCCAAGTCTGGTCCTGAAACCACATAAATCACGTCATAAACACATGTGGCCGATAACCTAAGCAACAAGACTAGAATGGCATGGTTCGGCCCTTAAGAACTAGGATCTGTCCAGTTTGGACATACACAAATAAACTCCCAAAAACTAAGTAAAATCCATGACAATTCATGATAATTCCCAACTAAGAGATTCCCATAGTCAGATCTCAACAAAACCGACCCGGAATGTGAGATCCGACCATAGATCAGTCCGGCCAATGCCTAGGACTTTACCCCTGGACCGGCCATGGCCTTGGTCCAGTGTTTCCAGTCTGAATCAATCCAATAACATCACAAAATACTATAGAACTAGCGATCCAGAAGAAGTAAAGAGAATGGATTCATCTGCCAAGAGAACCGGCCGCAAGGCCGCACGGATCATCCGCAGGCCCGAGGCCGTTCCTTGCAGTCTACACCACTAACCTTAGGCGTTCTCTCCCCTGGAGGCAAGTCCTTGTCTTTCTGTCTGGTATCCATCTTCACGGCCTGGCCTTCCCACACTCAGAACACGTCGGCAAGCCAACACCACCACACACGGTTTGCTTCTCTAACCGCCGGTCTCTCTCTTTCTTTCTTTCTGTTATGAGTTTGGCAGAGCTTTGCCTAAGGAATTTCGTGCCATTTTCTGTGACAGGGACTCTCTATTTATAGAGAAATCCAGCCCCAACTGCCCTGGAGAAACCGGCCAAGCAGTTAGAGAGAAAAGACACAAAACTGCCCCTTTTGCACCTTTTCGGGAGTAACTGCCAAACTGCTCTTCCCTTCCTTTGGGCTGTCCAAAAATCAGGCCCATAACATTGTCCAGAGTCCCTTGTCCAAGGCCAAGACCCCACGGACCCTTGGTGGTTCAGGCCAAGACCCCACCAGCCCATAACCACCCATGACCCGGCCACGCCGGCCCGGACCATAACACTCCACCGAGCTGAGTTGAGCTGGTCATTAGCTGGCCTCAGCTGAGTGAGCTAACCTATCAGCTCCAGTGAGCTACCAAGGACTGAGTGAGCTGGTTTCACACAGTCCCCAGCTGGTTGAGCTTGTTCCCGACCCTGTCCCAGCTGCTAGATCACTCGGCCAGCTCTCGTAAACTTCCTTCCGTTCCGTCCTTGTTAAGTCTCAGCTCCCTGATACCCTTAACCTTATATTTGAGCCATGATACGCTTGTCCTTAGGCCAAAATGACCTGTCTGGTGCGTCTCCTCGCACCATGGCTCGTCCCAACGATCCTCTCTAGGATCGGGGATGCTACATGGCGGACACCCACTGACGTCCTGTGTGTACTGAACAGACAGCCACGTGGGCCAAAATACACCAAACAGTCCACGGGAAGGGCCAGCGTGCTGAGTCCAAGGTCCAGCGTGCTGATATGTGTACTGATGGACAGCCACGGACGCCCTGTGTGTGCTGACGGACAAAACATGGACACACAAAAACATGATTAATACATCTTAAAACTCTTATATACCATGTATAAAAACGGGTGAAAATCATGGTATATCAACTCCCCCAGACTTATCCTTTTACTTGTCCTCAAGTCCAATCAACGGATAGTCTCTCTGGAAGAGGGGTTGAGAACATCAGGGACTCAAAGATTTGAAACATGGAAATCATCACCTCTATAATATTGCATTCCACATCTAAAAGTTCCTTTTTACAGAATTAGAAATACATATGCAAGTTATCCTAGCTCTTCTAAGAAAAGTTTTATTTCTGGATTCTGACAGGTAAAAAGT